>NC_134836.1:130142662-130316337 GCF_004210375.1 Tachypleus tridentatus | reverse complement strand
GATGATGGTTTTATGTGTTATACAACAGATACAGTATACATGGTAATGTTGGAAACTGATGATGGTTTTGTGTGTCATACAAGAGATACAGTAGAGATGTACTATTCGAAACTGATAAGGGTTTTTATGTGTTACACAATACAAAAAAGCGCATGTCACAAACGATGATAAAACACGAATACCTCTTACGTGACCCGTCAGTAATACAATATGCACATCCATAAAGAAGGGCCTCAAACATATATATTAGTCTTCACTTCCAGTACACTGATAACAAGAAGTGGCCTGTTCTTGTTGTTAACATTTAGTAGTCTTCACTTCCAGTACACTGATAACAAGAAGTGGTCTGTTCTTGTTGTTCACATTTAGTAGTCTTCACTTCCAGTACACTGATAACAAGAAGTGGACTGTTCTTCTTGTTCACATTTAGTAGTCTTCACTTTCAGTACACTGATAACAAGAAGTGGACTGTTCTTCTTGTTCACATTTAGTAGTCTTCACTTCCAGTACACTGATAACAACAAGTGGCCTGTTCTTGTTGTTCACATTTAGTAGTCTTCACTTCCAGTACACTGATAACAACAAGTGGACTGTTCTTGTTGTTCACATTTAGTAGTCTTCACTTCCAGTACACTGATAACAAGACGTGGACTGATCTTGTTGTTCACATTTAGTAGTCTTCACTTTCAGTACACTGATAACAACAAGTGGCCTGTTCTTGTTGTTCACATTTAGTAGTCTTCACTTTCAGTACACTGATAACAAGACATGTCTTGTTCTTCTTGTTCATGTTTAGTTGTCTTCACTTCCAGTACACTGATAACAAGACGTGGACTGATCTTGTTGTTCACATTTAGTAGTATTCACTTCCAGTACACTGATAACAACAAGTGGCCTGTTCTTGTTGTTCACATTTAGTAGTCTTCACTTCCAGTACACTGATAACAAGACGTGGTCTGTTCTTGTTGTTCACATTTAGTAGTCTTCACTTTCAGTACACTGATAACAAGACGTGGCCTGTTCTTGTTGCTCACATTTAGTAGTCTTCACTTCCAGTACACTGATAACAAGAAGAGGCCTGTTCTTGTTGTTCACATTCAGTAGTCTTCACTTCCAGTACACTGATAACAAGAAGTGGACTGTTCTTCTTGTTCACATTTAGTAGTCTTCACTTCCAGTACACTGATAACAACAAGTGGCCTGTTCTTCTTGTTCACATTTAGTAGTCTTCACTTCCAGTACACTGATAACAAGAAGTGGACTGTTCTTCTTGTTCACATTTAGTAGTCTTCACTTTCAGTACACTGATAACAACAAGCGGCCTGTTCTTGTTGTTCACATTTAGTAGTCTTCACTTTCAGTACACTGATAACAAGACATGGCTTGTTCTTCTTGTTCATGTTTAGTTGTCTTCACTTCCAGTACACTGATAACAAGACGTGGCCTGTTCTTGTTGTTAACATTTAGTAGTCTTCACTTCCAGTACACTGATAACAAGAAGTGGACTGTTCTTGTTGTTCACATTTAGTAGTCTTCACTTCCAGTACACTGATAACAAGACGTGGACTGATCTTGTTGTTAACATTTAGTAGTCTTCACTTCCAGTACACTGATAACAAGAAGTGGACTGTTCTTGTTGTTCACATTTAGTAGTCTTCACTTCCAGTACACTGATAACAAGACGTGGACTGATCTTGTTCTTCACATTTAGTAGTCTTCACTTCCAGTACACTGATAACAAGACATGGCTTGTTCTTCTTGTTCATGTTTAGTTGTCTTCACTTCCAGTACACTGATAACAAGACGTGGCCTGTTCTTGTTGTTAACATTTAGTAGTCTTCACTTCCAGTACACTGATAACAAGAAGTGGACTGTTCTTGTTGTTAACATTTAGTAGTCTTCACTTCCAGTACACTGATAACAAGACGTGGACTGATCTTGTTCTTCACATTTAGTAGTCTTCACTTCCAGTACACTGATAACAAGACATGGCTTGTTCTTCTTGTTCATGTTTAGTTGTCTTCACTTCCAGTACACTGATAACAAGACGTGGCCTGTTCTTGTTGTTCACATTTAGTAGTATTCACTTCCAGTACACTGATAACAACAAGTGGCCTGTTCTTGTTGTTCACATTTAGTAGTCTTCACTTCCAGTACACTGATAACAAGACGTGGTCTGTTCTTGTTGTTCACATTTAGTAGTCTTCACTTCCAGTACACTGATAACAAGACGTGGCCTGTTCTTGTTCTTCACATTTAGTAGTCTTCACTTCCAGTACACTGATAACAAGACGTGGACTGATCTTGTTCTTCACATTTAGTAGTCTTCACTTCCAGTACACTGATAACAAGACATGGCTTGTTCTTCTTGTTCATGTTTAGTTGTCTTCACTTCCAGTACACTGATAACAAGACGTGGCCTGTTCTTGTTGTTAACATTTAGTAGTCTTCACTTCCAGTACACTGATAACAAGAAGTGGACTGTTCTTGTTGTTCACATTTAGTAGTCTTCACTTCCAGTACACTGATAACAAGACGTGGCCTGTTCTTGTTGTTCACATTTAGTAGTCTTCACTTCCAGTCCACTGATAACAAGAAGTGGCCTGTTCTTGTTGTTCACATTCAGTAGTCTTCACTTTCAGTACACTGATATTAAGAAGTGGCCTGTTCTTGTTGTTCACATTTAGTAGTCTTCACTTCCAGTACACTGATAACAAGACGTGGACTGTTCTTGTTGTTCACATTTAGTAGTCTTCACTTCCAGTACACTGATAACAAGACGTGGACTGATCTTGTTCTTCACATTTAGTAGTCTTCACTTCCAGTACACTGATAACAAGACATGGCTTGTTCTTCTTGTTCATGTTTAGTTGTCTTCACTTCCAGTACACTGATAACAAGACGTGGCCTGTTCTTGTTGTTAACATTTAGTAGTCTTCACTTCCAGTACACTGATAACAAAACGTGGACTGTTCTTGTTGTTCACATTTAGTAGTCTTCACTTCCAGTACACTGATAACAAGACGTGGCCTGTTCTTGTTGTTCACATTTAGTAGTCTTCACTTCCAGTCCACTGATAACAAGAAGTGGCCTGTTCTTGTTGTTCACATTCAGTAGTCTTCACTTTCAGTACACTGATATTAAGAAGTGGCCTGTTCTTGTTGTTCACATTTAGTAATCTTCACTTCCAGTACACTGATAACAAGACGTGGCCTGTTCTTGTTGTTAACATTTAGTAGTCTTCACTTCCAGTACACTGATAACAACAAGTGGTCTGTTCTTGTTGTTCACATTTAGTAGTCTTCACTTCCAGTACACTGATAACAAGACGTGGCCTGTTCTTGTTGTTCACATTTAGTAGTCTTCACTTCCAGTACACTGATAACAAAAGTGGCCTGTTCTTGTTGTTCACATTTAGTAGTCTTCACTTCCAGTACACTGATAACAAGAAGTGGCTTGTTCTTCTTGTTCATGTTTAGTTGTCTTCACTTCTACTACACTGATAACAAGAAGGGACCTGTTCTAGTAACGAAAGTCCTGCAGCTGCCTTGTTTTACCTTACCTTTCTTACTCTAGAGGTACTTTGGTCTCCCTGTTGATGGGTTATGATTCCATACACTGTTACAGTTTTGGTTGAGAATAACCTTTCTTTATACTTTGCTGAAACTGTACAGTTGCAAGCGATTACCGTTTGTCTTTGTGAAATTGTTACAGTGTTACGGTGTCTGTCCACGATAAATTGGACTCGTTTACTATTTTGTTTGTCAATTAGACCATACCTTAATTATCCTTTAAAGTGAAGCTACCATAGATAAGACGTTTTCACAAATTATTTACTGAAAAATTCAGTAACTTTTAAACCCTGTTACGAATTTAAATGAATACCATTGTTCTCTTTATTAGAGAAGATATATCTATTTTAATTTAATGATATACTGCAGATACTGGCTAAATACAAGTAGCTGAAAACACTTTAGTTTAACTACAGCTTTCTTTAACCCACTGGCCCGGTATGGCCAAGTGGTTAAGGCGCTCGACTCGTAGGAGCGTAACTCGTTATGTTACGGTCAATCCTACTATTCGTTTGTAAAAGAGTAGCCCAAGTGTTAGCGGTGGGTGGTGATGACTAGCTGCCTAAATTAGGGACGGTGATATTTTAAGGTTCCACCTATGCAGTTTAATTCCTACTTTAAAACAGTGTTCTGATGTGTTAAAAGTGATTCAACAGATTTCTGTTTACCTCAGGATGATGACTGGTAGTTGTTTTCACACATTTCAAAACCATTTTCAACGACCTCAATCATGGCCTTCACCCAACTATCAAATCTAAAATTGGGTTCAAAGAGTAGGATAAGCTTTATTTTACGGTGGTTTTCATAAAATGCGGCCCGTCTGTGATTATCGAAGTTAAGAAAACCTATAAATAATGTACACTTCTTTCATATATCTTCAGCTTTCAAAAGGCCCTACTTTCTACAACATTTCGTTACCAATCGCCAAAAGAATATCTTTTTCCTTGAAAAAAAAACGAATAAACAATCCAATGATAAGAAGAAACCATCTTATATCGGTTACAATAACAGACACTGATAATGTTAAAAAAGGGTAAGTTTAACTCAGTACAAACATGAGAACACATTAAAAGTAATCTTGAATCAAACAGAAAAATACCTGAAGATAAACAAGACCTTCATATAACTTCATGTCAAACTTGTGATAAAAGTTAGGGTAGGAAAAACAGGAAGTGTTTACACGAGTTTCTGAACATAAGAAAAACAAATGCCATTAACTATGACAACGCAATATGAAACACCGTGGCAACTACATCGACTGGAAATTAACAAGAATTTTACACGAGACAGATAACTATATAAACGTTGCTTAATCACACGACTGTTAATAATGAACACCTCCCAAGGTCACTTGAAGCTAAACAACTTTCTGTATTTTGAATTTAATTCGACGTTCAGGAGTCACGTGGACGTTTTTGATCGGTTTACTTGTCAGAAAATTACATCAGACTGAAGTAAAACAGATGAATGTATCAAAGGAAGTATCTAGAAGTTTGTATTTTATTTCTTGAGGAAGAAAATCGTTGTGATAAGTTAATAAATGACAAACGTTAGCAATATCCATTTTCTTCATAATATAGTAACAGCTTCTGTCTTCATCATATTTACATTAACTGGGTGAAACAGCAGAATATTTTATCAACCATGTTAACCCTTAAATACATACAAATGGATCAACGTAAAACAGAACCAGGAATCCATTAAACGGTTATGTTTTATGTAAAAAAAAGAGAAGAACCATATATACGTTATTTGAAAATTCAAGCTAATCAAACAAAATAAACACAGATTATACAAGAGCTGGAATTCTGTAACACACAGTTCGAATATCAAAATGGGACCTGGCAGTAGTCACTAGTGTAAGTAAATATCATATGTAAACATGTCCTCTTAATTAAATAAATATATGTTTTAATTTATGGTTTCTGTTTGTAAAAACGAATATGAGTTTGTGTCTTTCCAGCAGTTAATTACACAATTAGATACAGTAGTGTCACCTATTGGTGTTTATATGTCTAAATAATAGTTCAGCTTTAACTTAATATATTGCTCTCTTATTACAAGCTACAAACGTAAACAGTGTATTGAGATTCTTTAATACAAAACACGATAAAGTTCATCATCTTTCATTCGCTAAAATAAACTATCGATTGTCGAATAACTTTCATGTTTGTCAGAAACTATTAGATGTGGATTCATAACAATACTGTTCCATCATTGGTTGGGTTCTTTTGGATTACTTGCAAAATAATGTCACGTTTAGTCCATGTAACAATAAAAAATTAGTTTATTTCTTCATTAAAATATGTTACAGCTAAGCTCATTTTTACGTTTTGGGCCTAATTTTTATTTATTTTGAGCGTTATGCATTTTAAAGTAGGCCTAACTACAAATACATTTTACTATGAACTACAAGCCATGCGCATAACTTATCTGTTTAGCTTTGATCGACAAATATACACGAATTCACCAAATAACTGACCAGAAAAGAAGAGGCGACAATTTTTATTTCTAACACTAAGTTTTCTGACAATTAACAGAATCACTTACTGATTATTTACTAACTCCTGATTCACAACTAGCTTATTAACTCAATAACTTACTAATTCTTGTGTTGATAATGACTTGTTTTAATGACGTTTCTAGATCATTACCTCATAACGAACTTTCTAGATACTGCATTACTATACTTCTCTATCAAAAATCTAAATCAGACTATTAAAAAGTAGCTTATCTTATGTAACACTAAAATTATTAACCTATTTACATGAATATAATTTTTTATTACATCTAAAAACGAGAAAGTAAAACTGGTTCTTAGTACATTAACCTTTCATTTGTTTTATGAGTCAACAGTTTATTCAAGTCTCCAGTGTTAAATGTAAAAGTATTAATCACCTATCCTAAACTTATATCTTAAGACCTTATAACATTTCTATCCTAATCAATTTTGATTATCCTTAAGATTTACATTGATGATAGAATTATTAGCGAAATCAAAGATTTTTCAAATGTTTCTCATTTTTTAATTTTCTATAAAACTTCGATTTCAAACTTACAAACCACCTTAGCTTTTATCAAAAGTCATCTAGTAAAACTACAATTTATTTGCCCAACAGTTAGTTCTATCGTTAATCACGCACTTAAAGTGTTTAGCGATACAAGTAGGGCTAACAAACTGCAACGTATCTGTGTTTCTGTGACTGGTAATTTTGAATTAGTTAGTCTGTATCAAATATTTGATGGATGAATTTCTGTAACTGAACTGAAAAATTGAATATTTTGTTTACAAGACGAAGTTTAGTGTTTTATTTCTATATTAGAACTGTTCAAGGTAATCCAGTGAAGGGCTAAATCTTAATGTATTAATGCTGTTGTTTTTTCTCACTAGAATGGCTTTTACACAATGTGATAAAGGCCCAGCATGGTCAAGCGTGTTAAGGTGTCCGACTCGTAATCCGAAGGTCGCGGGTTCGAATCTCCGTTGCCCCAAACATGCTCGCCCTCCCAGCCGTAGGGGCGTTATAATGTGACAATCACTCCCACTATTCGTTGCTAAAAGAGTAGCCCAAGAGTTGACGGTGGATGGTGATGACTAGCTGCCTTCAATCTGGTCTTACACTGCTAAATTAGGCACGGCTAGCGCAGATAGACCTCAAGTAGCTTTGCGCGAAATTCAAAACAAACAGTGTGATAATTCTATTTAATCTACAAATTGCGTGAAACTTAACGCCTCTGTGAGTGGAATTTCAAATTTTTGTGAAATATGGTATAGCACAAAAATGCCAGATTGACTTGGACTTAATAAATCAGTTCAATGTAGGTTAAACCTGTCAGCAAATACACAGTGAGAGTTACCGAGTCTGTTCGTCAGTGATTCAATTAATTACTTAGTTTATTATCGATTGATTAGCAAAAAACTTTATGCAAGCGAAATCCAATTTTTCAGTTAGAAATGCATCACGTTGTTTGTAAAGTTATGCCTATCAGTGAACGCAGCCTGTATAAAACGTTACTGAAAAAATAAATATGTTACAGATAAATTAACTGGCTTTCACATTATTTTAATCAATCAATTCAAAATCATCGCCAATGATAAAATACGTTACAACATTATGCTCCCCTTCTGTATAGCAGACTTTCTTTTTTTTAACCACCATGATACACTTTGACAGCTAAAAACTTGACCTACAGTTAACCTTTTATTTCACACTTTAACATGCAGATAACATGTCTGTCTTTGTTGCTTAAACCACATACATATTATTCGTTTCTGTAATTGGATACTTTTACTTCCAGGTGAAAGTCTATATAAAACAGACGTCTTATTGTTGATGGAGTCTTGTAACAGCAAGTTAAAATTCCTGTAATATGAATGCCAACAGTATACTTGGTACAAGGAAAATCACAAAATAATATTGTTGGAGTCTAGTAACAGCAAGATAACCTTACTGTAATAAGAATGTCAACAGAATACTTGGTACCAGGAAAATCACAAAATGGTATTATTGGAGTCTGAAAACAGCAAGTTAACCTTACTGTACTGTAATACGAATGCCAACAGAATACTTGGTACCAGGAAAATCACAAAATGATATTGTTGGAGTCCAGTAACAGCAAGTTAACCTTACTGTAATATGAATGCCAACAGTATACTTTGTACCAGGAAAATCACAAAATAATATTGTTGGAATCTAGTAACAGCAAGTTAACCTTACTGTAATATGAATGCCAACAGAATACTTGGTACCAGGAAAATCACAAAATGATATTGTTGGAGTCTAGTAACAGCAACTTAACCTTACTGACATATGAATGTCAACAGAATACTTGGTACCAGGAAAATCACAAAATGATATTGTTGGAGTCTAGTGACAGCAAGTTAACCTTACTGTAATAGGAATGCCAACAATATACTTGGTACCAGGAAAATCACAAAATAATATTGTTGGAATCTAATAACAGCTTTTTAACCTTACTGTAATATGAATGCCAACAATATACTTGGTACCAGGAAAATCACAAAATAATATTGTTCGAGTCTAGTAACAGCAAGTTAACCTGACTGTAATACGAACATCAACAGAATACTTGGCACCAGGAAAATCACAAAATGATATTGTTGGAGTCTAGTAACAGCAAGATAACCTTACTGTAATATGAATGCCAACAGTATACTTGGTACCAGGAAAATCACAAAATGATATTGTTGGAGTCTAGTAACAGAAAGTTAACCTTACTGTAATAAGAATGTCAACAGAATACTTGGTACCAGGAAAATCACAAAATGATATTGTTGGAGTCTAGTAACAGCAAGTTAACCTTACTGTAATAAGAATGTCAACAGAATACTTGGTACCAGGAAAATCACAAAATGATATTGTTGGAGTCAAGTAACAGCAAGATAACCTTACTGTAATATGAATGCCAACAGTATACTTGGTACCAGGAAAATCACAAAATGATATTGTTGGAGTCTAGTAACAGCAAGTTAACCTTACTGTAATAAGAATGTCAACAGAATACTTGGTACCAGGAAAATCACAAAATGATATTGTTGGAGTCTAGAAACAGCAAGTTAACCTTACTGTAATAAGAATGTCAACAGAATACTTGGTACCAGGAAAATCACAAAATGATATTGTTGGACTCTAGTAACAGCAAGTTAACCTTACTGCAATATGATTGTCAACAAAATACTTGGTACCATGAAAATCACAAAATGGTATTATTGGAGTCTGAAAACAGCAAGTTAACCTTACTGTACTGTAATACGAATGCCAACATAATACTTGGTACCAGGAAAATCACAAAATGATATTGTTGGAGTCTAGTAACAGCAAGTTAACCTTACTGTAATAGGAATGCCAACAATATACTTGGTACCAGGAAAATCACAAAATAATATTGTTGGAATCTAGTAACAGCTTTTTAACCTTACTGTAATATGAATGCCAACAATATACTTGGTACCAGGAAAATCACAAAATAATATTGTTGGAGTCTAGTAACAGCAAGTTAACCTTACTGTAATACGAACATCAACAGAATACTTGGCACCAGGAAAATCACAAAATGATATTGTTAGAGTCTAGTAACAGCAGGTTAACCTTACTGTAATATGAATGTCAACAGAATACTTGGTACCAGGAAAATGACAAAATGATATTGTTGGAGTCTAGTAACAGCTAGTTAACCTTACTGTCATATAAATGTCAACAATATACTTAGCACTAGATGACATCAAAAAACGACACTGTCGGAGTCTGATAGATAATATAAACATTTGTTGGCCTACCCGTACCTTGACTTGAAGTCACCCAGACATATTTTTGAGAAGAGGAAATAATTTTAATATTAACTTAATATTTGAAACTGTTGCATAAACAGTAGACACTTGGAGACTAGTTTATGTTGTAGTTACCACTAACTGTATTAGTTCTTGTTTGATTCAACCTACAATTAATTGTTATCACGACATTTCTTGAAGGTTTAACAGCGTGTATTTATGTTGTTAATTTCTGGTGAATAAGACTATATTCAGATTATATTTTCTATCCATTTCATATTATGATAGAAACTTTCTTGTACCAGAGTACTGCACTTAATTAGTTTAAGTGAAAGTCTGTTTAAACCTGACTGATAACCAATGACCACTAAAGAAATATTAAAGACTTGTTCATCGAACAACTTCCAGTACTCTTATTTTGTTCTTTGGATAATAGCATTTCTTACACTTTTAACAATATAATAAAACTAAGATACCTGTTTGGCTTGGTTCTTATGCTTTGCTACAATTCAATGTTGTAAACTGCTCAAGAACTAGAAAATGATTTGTTAAGGACTGTTCTTCTGTTTCAAAGTGCATCGTTCTGCTTATTTTACCACCTAACTGGCTCAATGTTTCATGAAAGATCTTTTCTTCTTTGCCAATCCAAGGTCTTAAAGTGCATGCTACCTGATATGGACTTACATGAATATAAATTTCAATTTCTAATTTCACAAAACTTGAGAGAATTTTCTTATCAGTGATCCAAGTGTTTGATTCCCCTGAATGTCCACCATCTAGCCAATACGTGGCTTTAATCTGTTTTACAAAACTTATAAGGTCACTATTTAAGGTTCTATCGAGTGCATAAAAACCATATAATAGTTGATTCAGCACAACTGCTCCTTTGCTGAAACCAATAAGAATTATTGGATTCTCCAATGGAGGAACCGAGGTAGCATCACCATCATAACCAGACTTAATGTTTAACACAAAAGGATAAACACCACTTTTAACAGAACACCCTTGATAATGGTAAGCAGCTAGAATAGCATTGGTTAAGAGAAGCTTCAGGTGTTGGAGTCCTTCTGTACTGAAAGAATGTTGTGGGCTTCCAATACTGTTGACCATTACAAAGTTTTTGTAACAACTGAATGTCTTCAGATGCATATGGGAAGGCTTTACAATGTACACTTCCCACTGGGGGAACTTATCTTGTAACAAAGCTGCTGTATTCTCCAAACTCCACTGCATATATCCTCTGCTGTATTGGTAAACTTTCATGTTCTCTAAATAATCCTACAAAACGAATGGAAAAGAATCAATATATCTATTGTTACTGAACTTTACAGTTTCTGTTTGGAAGTATCTTTTCCTTCCCTTTAAATTAATATAGAAATTATCAGTTTAAATTTGGAAAATAGCAAACACAAAAACTAACAGGTTAATTTACTTGGTACACAGAAAATATCTATCTCACCAGACAACGTCTCACACAAACATTTTTATATTGTCTACCTTTTTATTTATATTTTATTATTTTCCAGAAGACATATTGAAAGTTTGTTTGTTTCCAAGTGAAAACCTAATTATGTATGTAATTATAGCTCGTATTTTTAAAGATGAGAAATTTCACACTGTTACATAAAATTGGCATCTCATTAAAAATAAATGTTTCTATTTCAATAAAATAATTGTCAAACATATTTTTCATTTGAAAACAAAGACTAAAAAGCTTTCAAAAATTGATTCTAAAATACAAAATACATACTTATGTGAAAAAAAATTTTGTCTGAACACAAAACAAAAAATATGACAATTCATGTAAAGAAAAACTTAAGCAACTGTCCACAATTGAAACATTGTTCAGAAACACTTCTTGAATATTGATAAAAATAGAGAAATGTTGGTGTTTAACTTCATTTAATTAACACATTCAAGTCTTATAGTTTATCACAAAGTATGCAGCTTATCAAAGTAACTTGTAATGTTTGAAAAACTCTATATTTATGAATAGGAATACAACATCAAAAGTTAGTTTGTTTTAAAATGAAAGTCAGTAATCACGTAGGTGAGACATTGTTCAGTGAGACGTTGTCATGTATTCAATTTACTTTTGTTACATGTTACGTCTAACCATAGTATTGTATTTGTGACATTGTTCTTACTTGTTTAAAGTTTGAACTTCAATTTGTCCAAACAAATAATCAATTTAAACACTGATATAAACAGTCTAAATTTAAGTTTCTTAAAAATAAAACACATTTACCTCCTCAGATAAAACAACCGTTGTTATTAATAGATCTTTCATTGCTGGAAGCACATTCTAAGAGTATTTTGTAATGGTGATGTGTACTTTTGTCTGATTAAAACTTTTAATGTAATGATGTGAAAAATGGTCCTAAAAATCTATTGATTAAAGTCTGAATGACAAAACTCCAACAAAGAAACTTACTGTTAGTCTGCTAATCCACGTACTAACCTGAACATCACCACCAAAGTAAACAGCTCTTCCCTGCACGTTGTTCGTATCTTTGGGTCGATAAAACAAAATGTCGTTAAATCTACCTGGCATACCTTCTACGTTATGTAAACGTACTTCACGCCAAGTCTCATATGATCCAGCTGACATTGTGCTGGCTAATAAAGAAAGAATGCTTCTTAAAAACACCATCAAAAGTAGGTTTAGTTTCATGAGGTTCTTCACTGCTTCTCTTCCAACCTTTATTATCCTAAAACCTGGAAATACAAAAAAAACAACAAAGAAATGATTATATTCTAATTAATTAGGGATGATTTGTTTACAAATATAATTACAGGACACATAAGATGAAATATGGAATAAATTTGATCCATTAGGCAAAAAATCAAAAAGTAACAAAAAACAGTACATTCAAAATAAAAAGTGTTTAATCCTTGGATATTTCTGGATTTACACTTTCAATTAGCAGCACCCTAAAACGTTTTCATACAACAGACATATACACAACATACAGATGTATTACACGTATTGGCAAACAGTACAAATACTCATTCCTCAAAAAAGAAATATACATAAAATATAGAGGGAGTAAACAAAGATTTTGGGGAAACACCTTTGAATGTCACACTTTAACCTAATTAAAACACGAAACACCTGAAATCCAGCCCTTATCATTCATATAGTTATCAAGCTTTTCCTTGCTGTCTCTACAACACATGAAACCAACCCATTCAAAAGACCAACAATCCTGTTAGAAAAATGTCTCATCTGAAGATGACTCCTACTCTGCTAAAATTTATATTTATGTCTTCTTGCCCTAATATTCTTACCATTAAATATTAAAAATATATGATGTACCAACATGACCAATTTCCTTTACAATCTCAAACAATCAGATCCCCTAACTCTTCAATCTTAAATATATCAATCAGATCCCCTAACTCTTCAATCTTAAATATGTCAATCAGATCCCCTAACTCTTCAATCTTAAATATATCAATCAGATCCCCTAACTCTTCAATCTTAAATATATCAATCAGATCCCCTAACTCTTCAATCTTAAATATATCAATCAGATCCCCTAACTCTTCAATCTTAAATATATCAATCAGATCCCCTAACTCTTCAATCTTAAATATGTCAATCAGATCCCTTAACTCTTTAATATTAAATATATCAATCAGATCCCCTAACTCTTCAATCTTAAATATATAAATCAGATCCCCTAACTCTTCAATCTTAAATATATCAATCAGATCCCCTAACTCTTCAATCTTAAATATATCAATCAGATCCCCTAATTCTTCAATCTTAAATATATCAATCAGATCCCCTAACTCTTCAATCTTAAATATATCAATCAGATCCCCTAACTCTTCAATCTTAAATATATCAATCAGATCCCCTAACTCTTCAATCTTAAATATATCAATCAGATCCCCTAACTCTTCAATCTTAAATATGTCAATCAGATCCCTTAACTCTTTAATATTAAATATATCAATCAGATCCCCTAACTCTTCAATCTTAAATATATCAATCAGATCCCCTAACTCTTCAATCTTAAATATATAAATCAGATCCCCTAACTCTTCAATCTTAAATATATAAATCAGATCCCCTAACTCTTCAATCTTAAATATATAAATCAGATCCCCTAACTCTTCAATCTTAAATATATCAATCAAATCCACCCTAAATCTCTTTTCTTCAAACAATCTGAGAGATTTAAGCCTCTCCTTATATAGCAACCCTTCCATCACAAACACCATTCTAGTAACCCTTCTCTGAACCCTTTCTAACACTTCACTGTCTTTTCCAAGGTTAGGACCCCAAGACTGAGCACAATACTCCCAGTGTAGCCTAACCAATGACTTGTACATTGAAATTATAACCTCATTAGACTTGTATTCAATATTTCTGTAGTTACCACCTAAAATCCTATTTGTTCTACCATTAGCAACAGCACACTGGTTGATCAAACATTACACCAAGATCCTTTTCTTTCATAACACTGTTAAGGTTATTCCAATCCAAATTGTACTTATAATCCAAATTGTAATAATCCACATGTAATATCTTGCATTCATCACAAGTAAAACCAATCTGTCACTTATTTCTCCACCTCACTAAATGATCTAAATCCTTTTATAAATTAGCAGGACCCACCAGCAATCCTTAATATCATCAGTAAATGTAAGTAATTTGTTGGCCATTTCTTCATCTGTGTCATTGATGTAAATCAATGTTCAAGATGTGGAATACTGCTTAAATATTCACTTGTATAAAGCAAAGAAAAAAACCAAAATTTAATAACTCAGCCATCATATAATTATCAAACACGAGCCTTCCTTTATCATCACACAAGGGTCCTACCTCCATTATAACATTTGATTACCTTTAAAGAAATCCATACTGTTAAATTTTACATTTTCAGGCAACCTTTTAGATGTCCTAATTTCTTGTTTCACTAACATTCTTGGTATTCTATAATGTATTAAGTCTGCTATCATACCAGTCAATTTAAACTTGATATTCTATAATGTATTAAGTCTCCTATCATACCAGTCAATTTAAACTTGGTATTCTATAATGTATTAAGTTTCCTATCATACCAGTCAATTTAAACTTGATATTCTATAATGTATTAAGTTTCCTATCATACCAGTCAATTTAAACTTGATATTCTATAATGTATTAAGCCTGCTATCACACCAGTCAATTTAAACTTGGTATTCTATAATGTTTTAAGTCTCCTATCATACCAGTCAATTTAAACTTGGTATTCTATAATGTATTAAGTTTCCTATCATACCAGTCAATTTAAACTTGATATTCTATAATGTATTAAGCCTGCTATCACACCAGTCAATTTAAACTTGATATTCTATAATGTTTTAAGTCTCCTATCATACCAGTCAATTTAAACTTGATATTCTATAATGTATTAAGTCTGCTATCATACCAGTCAATTTAAACTTGATATTCTATAATGTATTAAGCCTGCTATCACACCAGTCAATTTAAACTTGATATTCTATAATGTATTAAGCCTGCTATCACACCAGTCAATTTAAACTTGATATTCTATAATGTATTAAGTCTCCTATCATACCAGTCAATTTAAACTTGATATTCTATAATGTATTAAGTCTGCTATCATACAAGTCAATTTAAACTTGATATTCTATAATGTATTAAGTCTGCTATCATACGAGTCAATTTAAACTTGGTATTCTATAATGTATTAAGTCTGCTATCATACCAGTCAATTTAAACTTGGTATTCTATAATGTATTAAGTCTGCTATCATACCAGTCAATTTAAACTTTGAGAACCAACCTAGTTTTTTACTTACAGCTACTCCTTTCTTTCCATAAATATGTTTACCCCGAATATTTAGGACTTTTACACATTTGCTCAGTGTCTGTAAATAACTCAGCTGCCCAATTCACAACAACTAGTTTGTGTGACATCCCTTCAGAAATTTACCTTTTTAAATCTATAACCATTATTCCTTAACTTCATATTCAGTAAAGCATCAAACCTAATAGAGCAATGATCAGTTGTACCCAAAAATGATATCGAGTTTCTGGAAAGAGCTTAGAGAAGAGCCATCAAGATGATTCTATTGGTTGTTGATAGATTAAAGTCTTGACATGTTTTTAATGGAGAGACAATGGTGCATAGAGTGAAGGTTTTACGATTGTTAAATGTTTTGGAATCTAGAAGTTCATATGAAGGTTTAATAAATTACTAACAATCAGAAATGAAATGATGCCATCAGACAGCCTCCTTCCTGACCTCTAGTCATGAAGGTAAACTCTGCAGCATGGATGTATTCAACTACGCTGATACTCGGATGGCTGGCAAGTTTCTGATTTTGAAGGGCAGACTACTGTTCCTGATCTCTCTTGGATGCTCAACTAACAGCTCAGAAAGGCCAATGATTCACACGTCCTCTTGATCATTTCCATATACATTTAAAGTTAACAATAAATCTAAATTAGCATTGTCTCTAGTAGATTCACTGATCAACTGGTAAAGAAAATCATCTTAAACAGTTTCTGAAAAACTTTTCTTCCTCATGATTTGACTCTAGCATTTCCAATCAATTTGTCCAAAATTAAAATCACACATAATTCTGACTTCATGTGAAACTTTAATCTCACTGTAAAGTTTCTCATTAATGTCATCAGTATTATCTGGTGGTTCATATTCCCTTTATATTCACTAATAGAAAACCACATGAATTCAATCTCTTTACCATTTATTATCTTGATATCCTTAACTTCAACAGGTTGTAACTCACAGTTTACATATATAACCACTTATTCCTCACTCCTCTTTAAGTCTATCCATATGAAATAGCTTGTAACCCTGTGTCAAGTAAATTCATTATAAAAATCATCTACATTTAACCACTTACTACTATTACATAAAAATCCTCTATTCTTACTAATGTCATCTATTTTAGTTACTATACTTCAAGTATTACAGTAGTAATAATTACACCTATCCTTAAAGCTCTTAAGAATTTAATAAAATTAATATATAACATCAAGAAGAGCTGAAAGAATTTCAGGAAAGAGTAATTTGAATGTCATATTTAAGCTTGAGACAAACATTTGTTACACTAAAATCGGCAACTGTTCACGAGTCAAGGCTTCACACCTCCACCAATGATCAACAGATTCCCTTCAGAGGTAATCATGTTTAATGTGTCATTAAATATGTCAGTAGCAGCACAGTTACAGTGCAAGTAGAAAAAAGATTTACTAGACATACAATTTTGCTCCTATCTGTATTCTGACCCTATAATTAACTTTATAATACTAGCAACAGAGTACTGCTTTGATAATTCAATTGATTTATCCACCCATCTATATATTACTCATGAACTTGCATTAATTAAAAGGCACTTGTAAAATAATTCCCAACTTGCTAATTTAAGCCAGAATAATTCTGAACATTCTCAATAAAATTAGTTAATCTCTTTAATATTATCAGCAAGTTTACTAACTATCCCCCTACCAACACCATTAATGTTTATATGAAAAATGCAAAGATCCAAGCACTAACACTAACCATTATTTAACTAGGCTCAGCTTAAATACTATATTAACAACAACCTTTTATTTTCTCTATCCAACCACATCATACAATTTTCTCAACTAATCTTCTATTTACCAATTTATCAAAAGGTTTTTCTAAATCTATGTGTGCTATGTCCAACTCTTTCAATCATTCAGATAACAAAAATGTTGACAGTTTATATATTATTTCCATTCAATTAATCCATGTTGACTTTCACGTATATATTTCATTAATTGGTTTTGCAAAGCTTCTTTTTTAAGTTTCTAGAATTTAGAAATAGAATGTTTGCCACTACAGAAATAAGAGTAACTGGCCTGTTAGTTATAATTTATATGTAAGAGTCCCATTAGCAATTTTCCAATCCTCAAATATTTGTCCTCTGTATATTAACTGACAAAAACGTTTTAATGGTTAGTGTGACCTTCGTTAAAACTATCCCGAGAGAATTCCTCCGATATCAAAAGGGTTACAATGTCATTACTTTAGTAATACCAAATAATCGGTGTAAGTTTGTTAATTAAATCAGCGTTAACTCACGCTAATGGAACGCAAGAATTAATGTTATTTTATGTTTATATCTGATTAAATAATTCAATAAAGTAAAATTAGCTATCTTATTCTTTGGGTAAACAATGACGATAAGACACTAAACATAGTTAAAAGAACGAAATATTTATCCATAGAATGATAAAGAACAGATTTTCAGAAAATGTGTTAGTTTTCAAAGTAAATAGAAGGGTCTAAATATAATATTTACCAATGAAATTTAAGAGTCATTCCTACTTTAGTATCTAATAATAATATTAACAGCAGTATAAAAGTTCCAAGTTTCACTGTGTCGGTATTTGGGTATTGATGTTAAATACCCTGGAGTGTCAGGTACATTTGACCACTTCCTCCCTCCCGAACGATTATAGCGTGTTTTTTTTTTTTTTTTTGTTTTTTTTTTATAGCTTTGGGCCAGAGTAAAAGTATAACATCGTACTCAGGCCCATTTCAGGGCTCAGTCCATGTATGGACGAGCAAAAAGTTTTTTTTTTTTTTTTTTCCCTTTATTATTTCTCTTGTAGTTTTTCTTTTTGTTTTTTATTTTTTGTATTTTCATATATATATTTTTTTTTTTGTATTTTTCTCCTTTTTCTTCATAGAGAGAATGCTACTACTACTTGTAGTAACAAAAAAAAGTAATAATAATAATTATTATTCAATAATAATTCAATAAATAAAATATATATATATATAAAATAAAATAAAATAATGATTAAAAGAAAAAAAAATAATAAAAAAAGGAAACAGGGATTAAGTGTCTAGTGCATAGTGGCCAGCTTGTGTTACATTTCTTAAATACATGTTAAAAGGGGAGGGGTATTTAGGACTATTTACATCATGTACGTGATATCTGTCGAGATCACACATTAAGTCATTCTTATGCCAATTCTTATTAAAATATTTTAGCGTATTATGCAAGAGTCTTTCAGGTATTGTGTCTATGTTTGCATATTTGTGCATGAATGTGGTTGAGGTGCTACGTGGTACTTTATATGCCGAAGTTAGCACTTAATTTTGTATACGTTGAAGTTTCTGTAAATGTGTGGGTGCTATGTTAATCCAGGCAGGTGATGCATATTCTATTGTTGGTCTAATGTACGTTTTGTAGATTTTAAGTATGTTATCTGGTGATGTTCCTTGGATTTTACCTGAAAGACTTCTTGCATAGTTTGCTCTTTTCCACATTCGTATCAGTATATTTTTAATATGTGGTAACCACGTCAATTTTTAATCATAGGTTAGACCTAGAAATTTAGCAGAAGTAGCAGTCAGTAAAAGTGATCCATTCATATAGAGCTAGCAGCATAAAATTAAAATTCTAATATCTGTGTTTATTTTATCTTTCCATAAACAGTTGACCCTCTTGTGGCTAATACGTAAATTTCAAAATTAAATTTACAACTTCTCAAGTCTGATTGTTTAAAAATTATCGAAACAAAGAAAAGCATATATTTATTCGCACCATTATGAAAATTAAATATATTGGGCATTTTTTGTAACAGAATTGTGTAAAGAGGACAAAAACTGACAAGGGGTCAGTGGGGAAGAAAGAAACCGACTTGATATTAATCCTCCTTTTAGCAACAAATAAAAATTCTTTGTCCTCCATTAGCACAGCAGCATGTCTACAGTCTCACACCACCAAAATGTGGGTTTCGATACCCGGAGAGGAGCAGAGCACTGATAGCTCATTGTACAATTTTGTGCTAAATTACAAACAAACAAATTCTAAATATTTTAGGGATTCCATTTTAAATTATACAATGTACATTCTATTTTTCAAAGGATAAGGAAAAAATCCTTTTTGATAATACTGAACAAGAAATGAGGTGAGTGTTTTGAAATATATCGTTGGTAATGAAAGAGCTTTTACGAATTGTCAGAAGATATTTTGTGTGTGAAACAGTGGCATTGATCCAGTTACTTGAAAAAAAAAAAAACGACAACAGGATGATATTTTGTTCCTTCGAGACTCCAATCTCATCACAGAAATAACACAAATATTCTGTTTATTAGACTTACAGAATATCATATCGGAAAATAATGTGTTTTGGGTGCTATGGACACAACACAATACCAGAAAAGTGAAAGGATGGATTCCTTCGTTGATGCAGGATGTTTGGGGATTATAGGCACATCACAGTACCAGGAAAGTGAAGGATATATTCAAACTCCCTCACAAGATTTGCTTGCAGCTGAAAAACAACAAAAATATAAGTAGATACATTCTACATGTAACACGAAGATCATCATGGGTAACCACAAAAAAAAAAATCAGCTGATATATCGGATATGTTAGATAAAGCTTGCTTGAATAAAGAATCAAACATATTAAAGACTTTGTATTATGCCAGTCTAAATAGTCACCAACAAGTTTATTGGTTTTTGGTAAATATTATTTTTGTTTTTGATTAGTCTTCACTTTACAAGTGATCAGATGACGAGGAAAGTTTAAGTAATGCACTGGCAAAAACAAGACATTGATTGTTTTGTGCAATACGATTTGTGCTTTGTTCATAGTAAGGAATAAAACCCCTGATTTCAGAATTGTAAGTGAAGAAACATAGCGGAAGAACAACAAGATGCGATGAAAGTATTACCATAGACAGACAGATTGTTGATAAGTTTTGATGTATCCAACAGTGTTATATATATTGTGTCAACCAGAGGTATCGAAACCTATTTTTAGCTTTGAGACTTGCACCCAGGCTTCTGACGTACATATTTCGAGTGTAAAATAAAAATCGTGGTAAAAATATAATTTACAGTGTAAAAACATATTCCATTTTTGTGGTGTTATCATTGCAACGTTTGATCCTAGAATTTTATTTTGGATTATTTTCACCAGTAGAAAAGTCTTAAGTATCGCTTATAGATTTCAATGTGAGAAGAGGATGAGTGGAGAGATTTCTAGAAATTTGTTTATGGTTGGTACAAGGTTATATAATAAATATGAAATGATCAATGGCTAGAGTTTGTTTGTGGTCAAGCACAAAGCTACACAATAGACTATATGTGCTCTGTCCACCACGGGTATTGAAACCAGGTTTTTTTAGTTGGAATACCGTAGGAATAGTTCTTAGTTATTGTGTGGGTCAGCTACTACGGATTAACGACTTTTTGACAGTAAAAGTGAATGATTTCGGATCTTTAACAGGTAACTAAAAATCAGGTACTTTTTTAAAAAGTATTTGATCGTTGGAAAAAACAAGAAGTATGGTTTCAGACAACTCTACCTTTTAGTATAAATAATAACAGATTAATAATTTATTAATCAATGAGATAACTTTTTACATACGATTTATGACAAGAGACTATATATAGTTTGTTTTAGTGAAAAGCAATACACAGATTATTTGCTTTCTGCCCACTGGAGAGAATCGAACCCCGTAGGTCCGTGAACTGTTCAAATAATTTGAAAAAAATACTCCACAAAATATATCTTAGACTACTTTTATTAAAGTAAGAATACCCCTTGAATATTTTAACAAAATATTTACAACCTTGTATGTATAACTGTGTTTTTAGTATACTTCGGGTTTTCTACCACTGAACATTTTTGAAACCATGTATGTATAGGCATGTTTTTGAATTTTATTTAGGTTCTCCACCATCAAATATTTTTGAGATTTATTTTATGAGGGCACTGGTTGGACTTTAATTCGGTCCCGGTTAGTGAAAGTCAATTACTTACAGTAATCCTGTTTCCCTACCCACATCAAAATTTAAGTCACTGGATTTGTAGGTCTCTGCCAGGTTCGTTTTTTGATATGGACTCTTCTTCTCTGGTCCATATAAGAACTTATCTTCCTGTCTCCCTCGTTCGTTTCCATGGATACTACAATAACGTCACAATAATATCTTGTTACCGAAACAATGTTGAATCGTAGTTACAGAAATAACACCCTCCCTCTTCCACTTAAGTAGAAATCTACGTTAAGCAGGGGGGCGAAGGCAGATTGAATAATCTTCGAGCCCCAAATATGTAATGGTTTAATCGTTCTACCTATTTATTTTCGATATGAGTGATAGAATTGAATATTTTCAGTGCGCCCAGCGTCTCAAAATAGGAAGGAAATAACGAACCGTCCCAGTACTCACTACTCTGCAGTAGAAGTTAACGAACCGTCCCAGTACTCACTACTCTGCAGTAGAAGTTAACGAACCGTCCCAGTACTCACTACTCTGCAGTAGAAGTTGTGTACAAGTGCCACTTCAACTGAAACTCTTTAAAAACAGACAGTTTCTTATGTATAATTAAAACACGTAATATCGTGAGTATTTACATCTCGCTAGTTTTTAATCGAAAGATTTGTATAAGCAACTTATCTCTTTGTGATGACGAAAACCCTACTTGAAGTAAAAATGTATCTCAAGACGACTGGTATGGGTTAACCTGAAGATGGCTTAAAAAGGTCGAAACGTTGTTCTCTACTTTATTTTAATATCCATACCAGCCGCCTTAAGATACAACTACCTCTGGTTAATTTAGAACATGGTCTTGTATGCTTTTACACTTTGAAAAACGTGGTCCAATCTGGTTTACTTAATCTATTGTAGGTTTTTGGTTCACGGTTAGGCGAGAGTTGTTTTGTAAAACATTGTGCGAACTTGCACCGAACAAGATAGGTTGTCCTACTACTTCTGATGTTCTGGTTGACCGTACAGTTGAACTCAATCGATCAGAACACCTGGTTCAGACATGATGAATAAAGGTTAACCGTTACGTTAAGTGGACTGATTGAATAAACTGTATTGATGAAGCATGTTGGTTAACGTCACAGACAAAAATAAAGAGAACCGTTTTAATTTTGTTTTTATGATGCTGTTGAAGAACCTTTTTAACACCCAATGTCGTACAGAGATACTGCAAACCCACCTACCAGGTGGTGAAGGTGCTCGACTCGTAATCTCGAGGTCGCGGGTTCGAATCCCCGTCGCAAACATGCTCGCCCCTTTCAGCCGTTATGAGCATTATAATGTGACGGTCAATCCCACTATTCGTTGGTAAAAGAGTAGCCCAAGAGTTGGTGGTGATGATTAGCTGCCTTGCCACCAGTCTTATACTGCTAAATTAGGGACGGCTAACACATATAACCCTCGTGTAGCTTTGCGCGAAAATTCAAACAAACAAACTTCATGTCATAATAAGACACTGAAGTGGAGATGATCCTCTAACCTTGAAACATTAGTGGTGGACACCCATATTATAGTTGAGAGAGCTCACGGGATAAATCTACGATCTTAAGGATTTACTCTTTGGCAAATAAAAAAAAAAGCTGTTCTCTATTAGAACTAGAATTTCTGAATGCTGCAAACCACGTCATCTGGTCGGATTCATACTTGCCGCTACCACAAAAAGAATTTGGTGTGAATTTCGCGCAAAACTACACAAGGACTATCTGCGCTAGCCGTCCTTAATTTTGCAGTGTAAGACTAGAGGGAAGGCAGCTAGTCATCATCACCCACCGCCAACTCTTGGGCCACTCTTTTACCAACGAATAGTGGGATTGACTGTAACTTTATAACGCCCCCACAGCTGAAAGGGTGGGCATGTTGGTGTAACGAGGATTCGAACCTGCGACCCTCAGAATACCAGTCGAGTGATTTAACCGCTTGGCCATGTTGGGCCTCCATAAAAAAAGGGAAGTACAAACGTAGAGAAAACTTGATTTAGAAATGAGTTGTGTTGTAGTTGCTTAGGGAACTGTTAATGAAGAAATCAGCATTAAATAAATAAATGGAGTCACGTCACGAACAATAAATTTGTGGCGAAGTTCAGATGAAGTAGAAAAGGGAATCCGTTGGTAAACTTGTGATCACGGACGTTTCGTACAAACCTACTCTAAAATCATGGATAGTTAGTTAGCGGAGATTGCCAAAGTCATAGGCTAGAAGAAAGCAGTTAATTAACACCACTCTAGGGCTGTTTTATTAATAAAGTAATGGGATTGGCGGTTACATTATAAAGCACAAACGACTTAAAATATTCCACAATAGCTTTCGATTCTTTGACTTGCGTATTGCAGATCAAGCGCTCAAATAAGGCACGTTAGACGTAATTAGAGTTAACCCTTATCACTAGGCTATGCCAGTTCTGACAACGAACGATAAGGGGAAAATTATTTAATAAATCTTTAATGTGAAGCTTTTTGAGGAATCTGCGGAGTTCGCTGCTAAACGTGTTTTATGTAAACTCTTGACATGTTAAGTTGAAACTTATATTTTGTGTACAGAAATAGAAATAATGCATGCGCGTGCGTGTATAAAATCAATGTCAACTTGTACTTGTTTATTAATAAATTAAAAAAGGTCTTTAGTCTTCGTAAAGCTACACTTATATAAACCGTTTGAATTTCGCGTTTTGTTTCTCTCTCAGATTCGTGTAAAAACAACAACAAATCAAACTTATTCTATGTTAAATTATTCACAAGTGCATTCAAACTCTTGAGACAAGAGCTATTTTAATTAAAACCAAAATAGAAAATAAAAATACAATATCATGCCGGAATCAAACAACAAAAAATATACCCATTTAGCAATAAAAACCAAACTACGTAAAGCCACGGAGATACCTGAAGTGTCTACCGTTGTGAATCGAACCCCACATTCCAGCGTCATAAGCCTGTAAAGTTACCGCTGTTTCACGAGGTATGAATAATAGGAACAAAATTATATTTCAGCAGAGTCTGAAATTTAGAAATAATTCACTGATAATGCTGCAGTTTGAATAATTAACACCAGGTGAATCCTTTAACTTCCTATACTAGTATTAATTCAGTTGGTATTAAATTCTCTGCAACCTGCTGTTCTTGATGTTTAATTTAAAATTTGAGCATGTATAACGGAGAAGAACACAGCATGGTAAACAACCATCTTCTCGTTAAAGTTACATAACTATTTTATACATTTTTCCTTTACGATTTATATTATACATAAATAAATTCCTGAGCTATTATTTAAAACCTGAATTGAGAATCTTAAAAACCCTACGAGGTAGCTTATTCGGTTTACTCTATATACTTCATAGAAGTTGACGCGTTAGGTTATCGTCTGCTATCGATTTCAAATGTAAGACGTGATTAGCAGCTGAACAAATTTCCCGCCAGGAAAACTGGATGTCCTCACTTCCTGTATCTTTCCCACACACGACAAACCTGATGACGTAAAGTGTGTGGTATCTGGTCGAGTGCAGAGCTATCTTTCCACGGTTGTTTATAAAATGCAACATTTCTTCATTTTGTGCGTTTGATCCCTAAAGAAAAGTAAGGTCATCTGAAAACCGGCTTAAAATAAATAGCTAGTATTTTAGAAAACTCTTGTTACAGCCGAATAACTGCTTTCCAAACACTGTTTTCTTTACATAAAATATTACATCTGTCCTGAAACGTTAATCGTAACTTGCTTTTAAAAGAAGAGTTTGTAAAATTACATTAATCATTACCTAGTTTGTTGACATCAGATGTAATGTAGTCGACATGTTAAAAAAACATCTTCCTGGTTATTAAAAAGATCCTAGCAGGATATTTTGTGTTTGTTTGAGAATTACGTTTAAAAGATACAAAAGGTATATTTGAGTCGTCGCTAATTTTGAAGTGATAGACTAAAGAGAAACCTGCTTAGGCCACTTCACTATTGGGTTACAAGTGTCTCAATAGCGGAACAACCAGCCTTATATGGCCACAGAATGCTGTGCGCATTTATACAAAAACGTGTCGCGACTCATGATTCCTTGGATTCACAGTCCTGTCACATGAACCAAAGGCCACGCACAGCCTAATAGCTAAACAAACTTGAAGATGTAAAATGAATATGGCACCTTGAAGTCTGTAAAGTCACAAATCGATATTACATTATAATTTTTTTTGTTTATTAAGTAAAGGAGTTCGTTTTTCATTTTCAAACTCATGTAAGAACTAGTCGTGTAGTTTTTCATGTGCCAAATTTAAGCCTAATAAAAAATAATTAAATCATGGTCGACTGCATGTTTCATTTTGTTATAAAACAACAACGTTTAACACCAGGTAGCACCAACATCTGGATGGGACTTATGGTACACAATTGTACCAGTATTCAACTATAAGGTATGGCTCCATGGAGACAGAGCATTCAATCAACTACGGCCACTTCTTCCGAAAGTGGAATTATTATTGTAATATTTTATACATATCTCATGGTCTAATTATAACTAAGTGTTCCCAGCAAATGCAACTTGGTTTACAGTTTGCCAACATTTTTATAAAACATTTCGTAAGAAAATGAACTGACGGACAAGTGTCAGTTGTGCCTGAATGTAGTAGAAACCTTACCTTTAACCTGAAACAAACCACTCCAAGTGTCACAGGAAATACGAGCTCAAACCTAACATCTTTCCTCACCAACTTTTCGAACTCATGGGCTAGGCTTACGTGCTGTTGAAAAGACCAGAAAACTTGTATGACTCAACTATCCATGGAAATTAGATGAAAACTAGATGCGTAATAAAATATTGTTTAAAAGTATATTTAGCAACAGAATAAACAAAGAAGCGATTAAAATGAAAAAAAAAAACATTAAAATGTCGCCACTGATTCTTCAATAGTATTATCTAAAACGATAATTATTTGTATACCCACATAGGGGTCAGACCAGAGCATTGACCCATTTGTAACTTCCCATGTAGGGCGCCCTTATAGCACATGCTAGGTTTTATAACAATCAGAAGAAAGGTTTTCTAGTTATAAACGGACAGGAACACTATATAGAATAACTACTGTCTGCAGTGTTACATGCTATTACTGTATATAAAAATGAACGAGGCTCAACAGGTTAGAATCTTCATAAACTAAATCATGTATTATTACACTGTATATTTCAAAATACAAATACGTAGAATTTCTATACCTTCCGTATATAAGCTTGTAACCCACTAACACCAAACATACGGAACACCAGCCACATCTTCAACGATCGGAACCTCCTACCAAAATTAATCCCCCAGTGCTGAAATAACGTAAAAAAAACGAGTTTTCATTATAAAACGTGACATTAGGAAAATAGTAGTTTTATAATAAAATCTAAATATTTTACATATTACCTAACAAACGGTTCGTTTTTATAAGTGGATATATGCCCAAGTTAGTTGCAGACGAGTAACTTAGAGAACAAATAAAATCAAATTTATTGAAGAGAAGATCGACAAAAGAAGTGTAGAAAAAATGATGAGAAAATCGTGGTAAATGTGAGGATTAAATCAATTGTATCTCGTTGTAGATCCAAAAGAACCTAAAACCACCATATGTGAAACAGGACCTATTTGGTCTACACGTATTATCAGCACTGCTGCGCCATCTGTGACTGTAGAACCTTCCCGGACTTTTATAGCTATACTACAACAAAGTCCAGTTCCAGAATTTAGCTGTAGCTTCACCCACTCCATGAACAAATACACTATGATAAACAAGTAGCGAGAGAGGCATATTAGGCTTAGTTTAAAACTCTTTCTTGAGTGAAGAAGTTAAACAGCGAATAACAAACTATTTATCTTGTCGTCCATTTAAAAAGAACATGAAAGAGCTTTTCAACTAAGATATAACTACTATGAAGCACTGTTAACTGTCTCATCCAACAAGTTTGGATAAAGCAACTGGAAAGGTAATATCCAAAGCATACTACGTGAACCCGTAGAATATTTGAAAGGCTTAGCCGGAAACGTCACATAAAATAATGGATTTGTTGGCACGTGATCAAGCTATTAAATACCAAAACATAGAAGAAAGAGAAGTGGAACAGAGTAGGTGGACATATTTAAGGAAGCTCTGTAGATAACACTGGCAACAGAGCAAACCAAATCTTGCAAGGCTTAACTTACGCCACAATTAATAATCAACAATTGTCAGACTTGACTCCAGTGTCCAACTGACCTTGAGTATTTTACAAATACATACACACTTCCATCCATTAAAATGCATTAGCCCTTAGCTTCCAGTAGGATTCATCTGGCCTTCCGTAGCCTTGATAAAAGCTACGAAACTACATTTTAAAAACAAGTTCACGTACTTTATACATCTGTTTAAATATTTCCACATTAATTAATACATGACACCAAGACAGGTAAACTTTGATATCACTCAGCTTTAAGGCAAATTGAAACATCTCGCAAATAAAATGTTTACTCATTTCAAAATGCAATTCAATGTCTGATGCTAACCATCTAATTTAGGTTATTCCAGAGAAATGTGCGTATACAGTGCTGGATAATTTAAACATGTCCCCTTCACATACTTGATCGTTTGTTTAGAATTAAGCACAAAGCTATACAATGGACTCTGTGCTCTGCCCACCACGGGTATCTAAACCAGATTTTTTTTTTTTAGCGGTACGAGTCCGCAGACATACTGCTATGCCATAGGGTGGGGTTTCATGTATTTTATTCTTTGTTTTTGAATTTCGCACAAAGCTACTCGAGGGCTATCTGTGCTTGCCGTCCCTAATTTAGCAGTGTAGGACTAGAGGGAAGGCAGCTAGTCATCACCACCCACCGCCAACTCTTGAGCTACTCTTTTACCAACGAATAGTGGGATTGACCGTCACATTATAACGCCCCCACGCCTGGGAGAGCGAGCATGTTTAGCGCGACGGGGATGCGAACCCGCGACCCTCAGATTACGAGTCGCACACCTTAAGACGCTTGACATGTATTTTATAAATCAAACTTTTGTTGAGAAAACAAGTAGGTGCTGCGTAAATTTTCCCACAGACAAACGAACAGCAAAAACAAATGATTGAAATGTAAACAATTTTATCAAAGTAATAAAAGACTAATCTGACAGCGTAATAAGTTTTGAAAAAAGTTAATTTTTTTTAATGTCTGTAGATTGTTACCAAATATTACACTGAACTAAAAATAATTTTTGGCAAACGCAAATTTACAAGAACATAAATAAAAAGACACAGTCGAAAATTATATTTAACGTAAGACTGAAGCTAAAACAAGCACAAATTACGTAAATCAACGTTTCATGTAACGTTAACAATTCTCAACTTGTGAAATCCATACGTACAAAACTCAGCATGTTCAATCATTATTTCGTAACTAGGAACCGAACGCCGTTTTATACGAGTTTAAGAATCTAATTCAGGAGTAGGAAAGAAATATAATTACTCTGTAATCAATGGTCTGTTCTTCCAAGTTGTGTCTCACGTACTCGGGAGTGATACAAAAAGGCTTAACTATTTCTTCTCTGTTTCTCACCCTGTAAAACACGAGTATGATTACAGCTCCATATTTATATTATACACATATACGTACATACAATAACACATACACACACGAGCGTGGTGAAGAAATGCAAGTAGGAACAAATTCAGTAAAACTAACAAAGTTAAATATTTACATATATTCTTTAATCTGGTTTCTCCATTATTAAAGCTCTCTGGGTTATGTACGATACTTCCATCGTTGGTATCTAAACCAGCGTTTCAACGCTATAAATGACGGGCCTCTCAACTGGGACGTATTAATGTTGGTATCTTGGGAATTAACAACCTTAACTTTTTACATTTTTTGAATAACTTATTTTACTAACCCTAGCTTTGCTATTTTACATTCTTTGTCCCTCGCTGAGACAGTGGTAAGTGTATGGATTTACAACGCTAAAATGAGAGGTTCGATTCTCCTCGCTGGATAGAGCAAATAGCCAGATCTATGGCTTTACTGTACGAAAAACAAACATTTAAATTGAGTATGCGTAGATCTTATTAGATTTTAAATACAAGATAATGGGTGTACTCGTGGCTGACAGTTATTTGTGAAGAATGTTCAACTGAGGATGCGCCACGTTTACAGGGGTATAACAGTTTAACTAGTTACAATAACACTTGGGAATCAATAAATTTAGAAATTACAAGAAAGAATTAGGCACAACTGAAACAGTAACAATGTGCGTGACAAAATGTTAAAGGAAACGGATGTGACGTAACTCACCACATGGCACAACAATCATAGTTGATTAACATCCACTTTCCAGGACACAAGAGAAACGAGTCGACGTACTGTAATGAAAGAACATTACACAGATCGTCAAGAAACTTCTTTACAAACATTTAAGGATTTTAATCCTGAGCTAGATGGAGTAACAAATACAACACTAGAGATGTAGATTACTCACGATTAGGGCTAACACATTGATATAAATTCTCTTTTGTAGGTTATTTGATTTTAACCACAGGTAAGATAGTAAGATGTGACGTAAAGGTTAATAGCATTCTTTGATTCGCTCAAAATTTAATTTCTCAACTTTTATGGTTAATCAGCACAGCTTAGATGAGGCGAAATAAAACACCCATAAATCAGTTTAGGTCCTTTTGTTTATAGAATTCATATAACGTGTAAACCTCTATGAAAAGGTTTATCTATCCGTAAACTGGAATTTGTCAAGTTATATTTAAACGTATCTACATTACTCTAAGTATTTTCCTACATTTAACAAAAAGTTTAGAATATGAACAGGATTTGATATTTTAAAACTGTAAACTCGTTTTAACCTATAGGTTACCTGTCCTGGTTTACCGACTGTAAACTCGTTTTAACCTATAGGTTACCTGTCCTGGTTTAAAAAAAAAAAAAATTAGACTTTCTTTATATCTTACAGTTTATCACAAACTTGTCACTACTGAAGTAGTAAGGGTGTTCAACTTACAACAAACTGTACTAGGCTGGTCAGTTGGTCACTACTACATGATCTCTCTTTACTGCAGCCACAGAATGAAGTTACTTAAAACTTGTACATTATCGTAACGCGAGGGTAATAAAATTGTGGACCTATAATGAATACGTACCTCAATCCCCTTTAAGAGATACCGAAATTCGGGACAAATAAAAGCAGCGCCGGCATAAGAAGCATCGATGTGCAGCCAGAGATCTTCCTTCCTACCTGATAAAACAAACAAGCAGCTGTTAAGCCATCAGTCTCTGTGTGACACGTTACGTGTGATAACACAAACAAGTAGCTGTTAAACCCACCAGTCTCTGTGTGACACGTTACGTGTGATAACACAAACAAGTAGCTGTTAAACCCACCAGTCTCTGTGTGACACGTTACGTGTGATAACACAAACAAGTAGCTGTTAAACCCACCAGTCTCTGTGTGACACGTTACGTGTGATAACACAAACAAGTAGCTGTTAAACCCACCAGTCTCTGTGTGACACGTTACGTGTGATAAAACAAGTAACTGTTACACCACCAGTCTCTGTATGACACGTTACGTGTGATAAAACAAGTAACTGTTACACCACCAGTCTCTGTGTGACACGTTAAGTCTGATAACACAAACAAGTAACTGTTACACCACCAGTCTCTGTGTGACACGTTACGTGTGATAACACAAACAAGTAACTGTTACACCACCAGTCTCTGTGTGACACGTTAAGTCTGATAAAACAAGTAACTGTTACACCACCAGTCTCTGTGTGACACGTCACATCTTGTTTGAAGTGTTCCAACAGTAAGTATTAGCTACTGAAGTCTGGAAACCTAGAACGTCGTGTTTCACACTCTTGCAGCAGTGGTCTGATCAAAACGGATTACAGTTACACGTTTTAATTTGGAGTGTTTTACTTCGAAACCGGGAAACGCAAATTAAATCATTTGCTAATGCAACCATGACACCAGCTGGTCCAAGTTACCTGTTGTTTTATTACATAGCTATATTTATGTCCATCACACAAACCTCAAGGGACATTACTTTATAGAGAAACCTCTAGATTTCAGAGACTCAGATTTTGTATTTGTAGTGTATTTTGAATTTCGCACAAAGCTACTCGAGGGCTATCTGTGCTAGCCGTCTCTAATTTAGCAGTGTAAGTCTAGAGTGAAAGCAGCTAGTCATCACCACCCACTGCCAACTCTTGAGCTACTCTTTTACCAACAAATAGTGGGATTGAACGTAACATTATAACACTTCCACGGCTGAAAGGGCAAGCATGTTTGGTGCGACGGGGATTCGAACCCGCGACCCTCAGATTGGGAGTCGCACGCCTTAACCCACCTGGCCAAGCCAGGCCCCAGATTTTGTAATTGATGAAAAATGTATGTTATTATAGCCATGTCATAGGTCATTCTTCAGGTTCTTGTTTACCTTGCAAAACTTAATATTTGATGAGAAGTCTGAATAACCGTGTAAGGGTGGTTTAAAATGAACAACGGACATTTTAGTTCTGACAACAGTTTCCTCTCCAAGTTCTGCCATGGTACATGATAAATATATCCTTTTGAACTAATAAACTATTTGTTATATTCACGTCAAGTCTCGTCTTCTTCGTTCGGCTGGTGACAAATCACTAAATTTACCATTTATATACCAGGTTCTCGAACTTATTACATTAACTCTTCTGAATCCTATGGTATTAACTGGGAAAAACGTTATTTGTCATACTGACAGAACGACGTTTCAGTTTTACTTTCTATATAGTGATAGGTAACTTCTACTTAAATAAAATAAACTAATCAGTAACTTATTTACACTTTGACAGCATTGACAAATACTGTCAAATGTTCTTTGGCCGACACCTGCACTTTCGTGACGAGAAACCCACTTGAAGTAAACATGTTATCTCAAGACGGCTGGTATGGTATTACAAACTAAAGTTTTAATAAGAATAAGAATACGTTAGTTACTATTCTTGGTGACAAGAAACCCACTTGAAGTAAACATGTTATCTCAAGACGTCTGGTATGGGTATTAAAACTTTAGTTTGTAATACCATACCAGCCATCTTAAGAATATGTTAGTTTCTATTCGTTTGTTGTACATATTCAGGGGCCAAATGTTAGACATTTTCCATAACTTGGACTTTAGTTGGGTCACTAACTCACAGTTTGATTTCATTTTTAGTGTCCATTGTAACCGCTTAGTCCTAACCTTAGTGTACGGTAATAATCGTTTTATGTATTTACTTGAATAAAGTACGGTGGATAAAAAAGGACATAAAACTTGAAAAAGCGTAATACTTGTATTCTTGTCCAATAAACTGATACGTTTCATTTGTTTAAATAAACCTGCGACTACCAACTTCATAGCACAATATAAAACTTCTATGGTGGCGCTAACATTTACAATTTTTGATAGATACTTATTTGATAAAAACTTGAAAATAATTACAGCTTTCAACGTTTATTGTACGTTAAGAAACGTAGTTAGTGTCTTACACAGTTCTCCAAGTTCCATTATATTGTCAAAGGCACATACACTGGTTGTTCCTAGGGTCCCAACAACCTGAAAAGTAAGAATACTGTTATATCGCAAACTTGTTCGTTTGACTTAAAAACTACATGTCATCAAGTTGCAACAGATTGATATACATGTACAATAACAGATGTCTTTATCATGTAGCAGGTTAAGGTTTCAGATAAATGTAGTTTTACATGAGATTAGGATAACGACCAAACATTGTTGACGACAATGGTACGAAACAGAAAAAAACTCCTAAATTAAAACTTTAGTCTAATTTATACTGATTTCAAAGGTTGGTTTACTTTCATTCTTAATACATAGATGAATGAGCTACCCAAGGGCTAACTGTGTTGGCCATTTCTAATTTAGCAGTGAAAGACTAGAGGGAAGGAAGCTAGTCGTCACCATCCACCGCCAACTCTTGGGCTACTCTTTTACCAACGAATAGTGGGATTGACCGTCACATTATAACACCCCACGGCTGTAAGAGCGAACATATTAGGTGGAATGGGGATTCGAACCCGCGACTCTCAGGTTGCGAGTCGAGCGCTCTTTTCACCTGACCACAGCTGAGTCAGACCGGGAGTTAATAACAGAACGACATGACTACGCCCCACAACCGAATTATTCAACAGTAAACAAGGGCGTGGACAGGCATAAATGAGTTGCGCGCGGAGAAGAGTGTAGGGGGATTGCTACCATCACATGGTGGAAGATTCCAGAAGCATTTTTCAGAAAAGTTTTAAAATTTAAACGCGAAATTGGACAACCGGTTACTTTCTGTTGTGTGTATGTATTATATTAAAATTAAAACGTAATAAGCGACGAAACGTTTTATTTCATTTATTTTATTATTATTATAGATCTTGTTGGGAGAAAATCTACGTTAAATAGCCGAATTCATAAATCACATGCAAATATGCAGTGTCCCCAAAAGTGTTCCGTTTGAAGCGTAAACAAAATCAAAGCTTAAAGTAACATTTTTTTGTTTATTTCTTTAATTCTTATTCCTTAATGTGATATCGCCTACAGGATACATATTATACTTCTCGAGATTTCTGGCACGTTCTACTGACGTCATGACAATGTTAACATTTTTTAAATTGAAAGATAAATTTGACACAAAACAAACGTGTGCCATTTATTAATGTAATGATAAAACACCAGCAAGAGGAGTTGGAATCTACTCACGCCATTCTGCAAGGGTCTGGCATGGCCAGAGGTTTCATCTCCCCGTCACACCAAACATGCACGCCTTTTCAGTGGTGGTGATGTTATAATGTTGCGATCAATCTCAGTAGTCGTTGATAAAAGAGTAGCCCAAGATTTGGTGGTAGGGGATGATGACTAGTTGCCTTCCATCTAGTCTTACAATGCTAAATTAGGGACAGCTACATAGTCCTCGTGTAATTTTGCACAAAATTCAAACCACACAATTTTGTGCATATACTGCCATAAGTTAATTGTGATATAGAATAGTATAGCTTTTATACCTAAGGAAACTTTTAGCTTTAATCTAATTTTCAATGTTACGAACAAGGAGTGAGGCAAGCAATATTCTAACAACCAAAACACATGCCTTAAGTTGACGGTAAACCAGTTCTAAAGCAACAAAATACGTTAATATTGTGAAACAGAGAAATAACACTAACTAAAACGGGATGTTTCCTTCCGAACGATCCTTGTCAATCGTTGCCTGGAGAACATCGCTTCGAAGGCTGGAACTGGAGTCAGTTGGAATAAGGCGACACACAACTCCACCGAGCAGTCCCGCTCTCTCCACGGAGGAATGAGCCTATTTCCATTAAAATTAAAATACTGTGAATTCCTGAAGTAACGACCAGGTATCGGTGATGACGCTGGTCTAAGAACTTATTGAACCTGCTGTCGGCACTTTATTTCAACTCACGAGAATGCCGGAAATCTTCTTTAAGAACATTAACAACATGGCTAAAATGGCTGGAATTTAGGCTTAGTATATTTAGCACAGTACTTACCCTCTCGTAAAACATCACTGCACAACAATTTTTTTGAAAAGTTTTGCTTCCTGAAAAGTTTTTGCTGGTTGTGACAGGTACCGGGTGGGTATGCACAAATATGGTTTTGGTTTTGCTTCATCACGTAGGAACTCTGAGAAATAGACAGTTAACTGTTTACCGGCAGTAACGTATTTAATTGCGTTTATGTTTCTAATACGCTATTAAGTTCAACATAATTAAAAGTGTTTTGCTCCTGATTTTCGTTTGTATTCAATGTCCGGTGCATCACGTTGCAGTGTCCAACTGTAGTCAGCAAGCACTGACGGATTCCAGTTGCCCTGATATCATTTTTCCATTGTAGTAATGTCCTGGTGAAACCTTTCAACGTGTTCGTCACTGACAGTACCGAGATGTGCGGTGAAAACGTCCAAGTGTGATTGGAGGAAACGAATCTTGAGTGACATGTTGCACTTCATTGTTTTGTATGCTTTGAGAAGTTTGTATACCGGCTGAATGTAATGTGGGGCTCTGTAATTGCCAAGAAAATTATCCAAAACGTCTTTGAAGGTTTTCCAGGCAATCTTTTCCGGCCCAACTAACAGATATTCGAACCGCTTTTCACTCATAACACGTCTGACCTGAGGGCCAAAAAAATGCCCTCTTTGATCTTGGCCTCAGTTATTCTTGGGAACATCTGTCTTAAATAATGAAAACCTTCGCCTTCTTTGTTCATTGATTTCACGAAATTCTTCATCAGTCCCAATTTTATGTGAATAGGAGGCAAAAAAATCTTTGCCGGGTCGACAAGCGGTTCATGCGCCACATTTTTCTGTCATGGAACTAACTTGTTACGGAGTGGCCAGCTCTGTCTAGAATAATGTGGCTCTTTGGCACGACTATCCCATTCACAGATGAAACAACAGTACTTTGTATAGCCAAGCTGCAGTCCCAGTAACAGAGCAACGACTTTCAGATCTTCATAGATATTCCAGTTGTACTTACTGTACTGGATGTGCTTCAACAACATTTCCATGTTCTCGTAGGTTTCTTTCATGTGTGCTGCATAGCCAGCAGGTATTGAAGGGTAAACGTTGTCATTGTGTAACAGAACAGCTTTGAGACTTAACATTGATGAATCAATAAAGATATGCTACTCTTGCGGGTCATGGTCACAACCTAAAGAAGAGAACAATCTTTCGATGTTAACACAGAAACAGAGACTGTCAACTTGTGCAAAGAATTTAGTTATATCATCTTGGTGGCTTCGAAAAACAGAGATTTTCGTACCTGATGACAGCAAACACCATTTCTGCAGTCTCGAACCCAGAAATTCGGCTTTTGCTTTTGACAGATCCAAATCTCTGAGCAGATCGTTTAATTCTGACTGTGTTATGAGATGTGGATCGCCTGAGGAGCACGGTTCAAAATCCGGATCAATGTCATTGCCAGTTCCCTGCATCTGGTTCTTCATCTGGTTCGTCTAAGGTCCATTCCTCTGGTGGTTTCGGAATTGGAAGACTGTTGTCATGTGGCACGGGTCTCATTGCTGAAGGCAGATTACGGTATTCAATTGATTTCTTGTTTTTGGCAGAGAAATCAGACACATCAGTCAAACAGAAGTAACAGTCCGTCACATGGTCTTTCTGTTCTCGCCATGCTCTCAGACAGACAGCACATGTCGCACAACAAATGTGAGGCGCCCATTCCTGGTCTTGATCACCAATTTTATAGCCAAAGTACAAATGATATGCTTTCTTCACAAGAACAGTCATTGAGCGTCTTTGATGAACAAGCGTATACTCGCCACAAATATAGCAGAATGTATCGCGGCCGTTACGACATTGACGAGACATACTGACCGACACCAATCGTCCTGTAAAACGTCTATAACATCTAACTTACTTGTTACAGTGCTACTGAGGCAATGCTATATTCTGAAACAATACATACACACTATAAGGTCTATATTAATCCAATGAGCAGCAACTGTGTATGCAAGCCACTTTATAGCCTGCTGAGACAGTGTTAAGATGGCTCCGGCCTGCCCGGACTGCATACTTCCACAGAACAGCTTCCGACCTGGCCTGATTTCATGCCTGGACATGCCCAGACTGCACAAAACATTGTTCATAGGTCTCTTACAGAAACGAATTTTTTTTACACAAATATAAAAAAAACATGACAAAACTGAAGATTTTGATGAAAAGGTACGTGATGGACAAATTTGGATGCGATTTTCGTGATCAGCAGCCAAAAATCTTTCAGGAAAACCAACAGTGTTCAAGAAGCAAAAACTTTGTTGTGCGGTGCATTTTGCAAAACCACAAACCGTCTTCATCACAACCTCACAACACAAATTATTTTTATATAATAATCATATCAATAAAGCACATGTACTTTTCAAAAGTACAAACAGTTCATGAGTAAAGTTAGTAAATATACTTATCTTTGTAAATTAAAACACTTAATTATATTTATTATTATAGAAATACAAGTTTCATACTTTTACTTAACTTGAAGTGTTACTAAGTAACCGTTTCCCAGTTCCTACTAATGTTATACAACCAGTTACTTCTATCTCTTTACTGCTATTTACTTAAAGTGACACTAACGAAAACAGACTAATGAAGTCATTTCATATGAAAAAAACCAAGAGAGACGAAGTTTAAAAAGTTGGAGATTGAAACTGGAGCCTCGGAAATATGAAGTTTACAAAAAGTTTAATAAAAATGTTGGATATTTATTCAATGAAAGAACGGATATTACAGATTTCTGAAGCTCTGATAGAATATTGTAATGATTTATATAAAATGGAAGAGAGAAACTATAAGAAATGAGAAATGCGATTTATAGAAAAAAGAAAGAAAACCCAGAGGAGTAGAAAAATAAAGATGAAGTTTATCAAATTGTTCTTAAAAATACGAAGAAATAAGGAATGCAATAACTACATTAAATATGAACATGTTCGACAAAGGAGAAGTCAACAAGAAAGGAATGAGAGATTGAGAGAAAAAATTCAATAGGAGATAGAAAGAGAGATATAGAAAATAAGAACTTTATCCAAGTTTTCTAAACAATGTCATTATTCTAAACAAGGTCAGATATATTTAAAAATTGTTAATTTAAATATAAAATAATTTGCTAGAAAATAAAATACAATTATCGATAAAACGATTAGTATTTAGGCCCATAAAATAAAATACAATTATCGATAAAACGATGAATATTTAGGCCCATAAAATGAAATACAATTATCGATAAAACGAAATACAATTATTTAAACCCACAAATGAAATACAATTATCGATAAAACGATTAGTATTTAGGCCCACAAATGAAATACAACTAGAAGATATGAAATTAAGGTCTAAAGTATATTCTTATGAAGGTTTGAAACGTAAATACGTATGTAATACGTTGAATTTACTTTAACATAAATTTAATATATTTTATGAATGTGATACTGTACTCATATTAACGTCTCAAATATACTACAAAATAAAATGAAATATTGTACTTTACATAAAAAAAATAAAACATTCACATTGACGTATCAAACCATCCAGAGATAGAAACAAAATATATTTGCTGACATGGCTTTAACCTCATTACACAAAGTGTGCACCTCAGTCTTTTGATATAGTTTATTTTATGGTAGACAACATAATTTTATAGGTTAGTCCTACCGTTTACTTTATCACACACATCCTGATTTTGCGTACATTTCTTTTGGGTGTGAGGTTAAACATGACGCATTAGTACAGGTATAATTAATGATCTATAACTGACTAGGCCTATGTTATATTCTAAATTAAATGTTAAATCTATGCAGAATTTGTATAATATATATGTTAACGATAAAGTTACCAGTTCGGCTAGCAGACGATAGACGCGTACCTGAATGAAAGATTGTTTTTTAATATCTTCTCATCTGATCGGGATCATCAGATACTGAACTTTTAATTAAATAAAATTTATTTAATTCAAATAAACTCTAAATACCTATACAACATCGTTGTATTGTCCTAGTGTTTATTTGATCTTGTCAATTTATTTTGTACTTTTAAATTACTTTCATAGAACGTTTAAACTATATTCCTTGTTGCTATAACCGTTCATTATCAAAGGATATTACAAAATTATAGCGTACCTCGGTTGACGTGTAATACACCAGTTTATTCATTATGGTGCCACGGCTCCAGATTGTAGTAGCTTGGACGGTGGTTATAGCTTTATTTCGAGCAGAAAGTAGAGCGACCAATGTGCTTTCACTAGCGCTACTCTACAATGCAATGACAGAAAAACATTAAACAGTTAAAAAAGGAATATACTTGAGTAAATAAAAACACTCAAGCGAGTGACAGACAAACATTACAGTTAAAAAAGGAATATACTTGAGTAAATAAAAACACTCAAGCGAATTAAAGACGATTTAACTTTGTTCTTAAACTGTCAACGATATCAGAATAAACCCAACGTTTTTCTAAAAATGATGTGTTGCGTATGTTTGTTGAGACTGTTAATGGTCTCAATATAAAAATTTTGTTTGCTTGTAATAAAGCACGAAGCCACAAAATGGACTTATTTGTGTTCTGCCCACCATGGGTATCGAAACCCGGTTTATAGCGTTTTAAGTCCAAAGATATGCCACTGTCTCATTGATGGGCACTGTATATCTGAGAACACTGCTGGTTTCATTGTTTAACTAATGTCTAAGTTACGAAACAATACTGAACAGTTAGTAACCATTGTAATTATGTACTGTAACAGTTAAATACTATGACAAGAATAATTATTATAATTATTACCAAAAGATGTTTTAATGATGCAGTAGAATTGCCATTGGAAACGTTCATGTTTTAAACCACACATCACTTTCGTTCATTTCAGTTTCATCATGAATTTTTACACAGAGCATTTTTCTTTTAAATTTGTTGTTTGATGTTTCAGGTGTTAGTGTTATTTTATATGAAGTGAATTGTGCTAGCCAATCCTAATTTTGCACAGATAAATCATGAAAAATGATCTTAAAATTACCTATTGTCAACTGTGTAGCTACTCTAATAGAAAAGTATATTTAACAGTTACTCCTAAACTCACGTATGGCTTCAAAATCTCGAGCACGATTCGCGTAAAAGGGGTGAAAACCATGGACCCTCCAATTCTCCATCCAGAACACTAACCATAGACTAGGGCTAACTTAAAACATTTGAATGGCATCATGTTGCCACACCAGATGCACCTAACATTTGAGTGGCATCATGTTACCACACCAGGTGTACCTACCAGTATCGCACCTCCTCCCTTTCCGTTAGAAGAAAACAAAAATTCATCAGGCAAGTTGACCATCTTTCCCAACCAGTCTAACATGGCCATCTCCAAATCAGTTGAGGCTGGGCAAGAAGACTGCATGTAAACAGAGATAAGTTTTTTTAAAACTTCATTCATTTAAATGCCAAATGAGAAAAATTTTACATTTTACAAGAAACATTGAAAATGTTTTACAGACACGCGACTTACCCACGAAAATCCAATACATCCAAATATTGCACTTAACATTTCACCACAAACGGAAGGAAAAGAATTTCCTGTGGGAAGATAGGAATGGAATCGTGGAGAGCTCCAGTGGACCATCTGTAAAGCAGTTCAGACTAGTTAATAGTTTCACTTAACGGTAAAAATGATAATGGTAAGAAACTAGTTTACATTCTTACTCAATAAAAAGTTTGAATGTTGTATATCTAGTAGTTGTCATGTTTACAATCTTGTGAAAGTTAATTTTTTCTTATAACTATTGACGATGTATTCTAAAAAGAAGAAAAAATAGTAAATTGTAAGCAAGGGTCAAGGTCAAAATAAATTATTTATTTTGAGGTTTTATCGAACCAAAACTGATAAATGGGCTCAATTTGTACATTTTTTAATTATGTAATACCTTCACGAGGAGGTCACATAACTTGCACAAAAGAGGTCAACTGGTCAGTTTGGATATTTATAAGTAGAAAAATAAAGTAAATGTAGATAAATTAAAATCACACATTATCACAAAGTACGCTATATCTGGAAGCGGTTAAATGTATCAGTACTGCTTTTTGAACAGCAAAAATATTACTATAATTGAATAAGACTACTACTAGTTGAACCAATTACTCATAATGTCCTAAGATAGTACCACACTAACAATAGCAGCATCAATATTGACATCAAAATAAATAGGCCTAACAATAAGTTGATTTATTTATGGTATATTCTCACTAATAGATAGAGCAATTGTTTTGACACGATAACTCACTACAAACACTGAACTGGTGTTACATATTTAATTGCTCTAATATTATAATATTTATAATAAAGATACTTTCATAAAATTCACAAAATTTTCAGAAAACAGAACACTAAACATGGAGTTCACAAAGTTATGGTTGCATTCTGTAAGTTATGTAAATAGATGGGATATAATTTATTGTCCTTTATCATCACCTGCTGTTCTGTCACAAAAAGGTCTCTCCAGGTGGGTAGTTGAGCGAAGTTCCAAGCTAACCATTCTTTTATCCATGTACTCCAAAAAAAAAAAAAAAAAATTCAAGGCGAAAGATCCATGGTTCGGACAACCTGTCCTTCCAGGTTCTGTTAATCGTTTATTGTGTTTAGTACAACACATGGCCGTTACTAACATGTACTTAACGGTAGAGTTAGTTCTTTCTTGTAGCGGTGATTTTACATCTATTAATGACGCTTCGACAGAAATTACCCTTTCATAATTAATATACGAACTTTGCACTCTATCACAGCTAAATATTAGCCTTTCCCTGGTGAAGTCATATTTCCGATAGAAATTAGATTCCCTAGTCTCGCTGGACGTTCTCCCATTGTTTTCATCCACATAGAAATTTCTAGGCGAACTTGCCTCCCACACATCATTGAAACTTTAACTTCATGTAAAAATAAGTGATAGTGGTCATCCACTTAAATGGTTAATTGATTTAAAAGAGTAGTTGTTTCTCTTCACCGCTCCATCAGAAGATGGGCTGTTGTCCTGGTTTTCCAAGGAATGAACATTTCGGTTAATAAGACTGATCTGAGCGAAGTTCGAGAAGCTTGAAACCTATTGACGAGTGTGACTACACGAGACTGTTAATAGGTGAAACCTAGTAATCTAAGTAGAAACGACCGTTGGTAAACCAACTAGGACAGTACAACTACAACTAGTTACACCATAACAAGGCTAATCACTTACACCTGGAAGTATAACACGTTCGATATCCTTGAAAATATCATCCCAACATTCTCCTTCAGCAGGGGCTTCTTCAGGAACAAAACAACGTAGGTAACCCGGACAAACTTTAGGAATCACTTGATAGTCCCGGATGTTAGAGACGTAGTCTGCCATGAAGTCTATCAGTTGCTTACCGCATCGGCGAAATTCTTCTGCATCCATTTCTAATACTGAGTAGCGGACAGAGAAGGAGAAGGTGGATTAATGAAACAAAACACACATTTCTAATACTGAGTAGCGGACAGAGAAGGAGAAGGTGGATTAATGAAACAAAACACACATTTCTAATACTGAGTAGCGGACAGAGAAGGAGAAGGTGGATTAATGAAACAAAAACACACATTTCTAATACTGAGTAGCGGACAGAGAAGGAGAAGGTGGATTAATGAAACAAAAACACACATTTGTAATACTGAGTAGCGGACACAGAAAAGGGAGGTGAATTAACGAAACAAAAACACACATTTGTAATACTGAGTAGCGGACACAGAAAAGGGAGGTGAATTAACGAAACAAAAACACACATTTCTAACACTGAGTCGCGGACACAGAAAAGGGAGGTGAATTAACGAAACAAAACACACATTTCTAACACTGAGTCGCGGACACAGAAAAGGGAGGTGAATTAACGAAACAAAACACACATTTCTAACACTGAGTCGCGGACACAGAAAAGGGAGGTGAATTGACGAAACAAAACACACATTTCTAACACTGAGTCGCGGACACAGAAAAGGGAGGTGAATTAACAGAAACAAAACACACATTTCTAACACTGAGTCGCGGACACAGAAAAGGGAGGTGAATTAACGAAACAAAACACACATTTCTAACACTGAGTCGCGGACACAGAAAAGGGAGGTGAATTAACGAAACAAAAACACACATTTCTAACACTGAGTCGCGGACACAGAAAAGGGAGGTGAATTAACGAAACAAAAACACACATTTCTAACACTGAGTCGCGGACACAGAAAAGGGAGGTGAATTAACGAAACAAAAACACACATTTCTAACACTGAGTCGCGGACACAGAAAAGGGAGGTGAATTAACGAAACAAAAACACACATTTCTAACACTGAGTCGCGGACACAGAAAAGGGAGGTGAATTAACGAAACAAAAAAACACATTTCTAACACTGAGTCGCGGACACAGAAAGGGAGGTGAATTAACGAAACAAAACACACATTTCTAACACTGAGTCGCGGACACAGAAAGGGAGGTGAATTAACGAAAAAAAACACACATTTCTAACACTGAGTCGCGGACACAGAAAAGGGAGGTGAATTAACGAAACAAAAACACACATTTCTAACACTGAGTCGCGGACACAGAAAAGGGAGGTGAATTAACGAAACAAAAACACACATTTCTAACACTGAGTCGCGGACACAGAAAAGGGAGGTGAATTAACGAAACAAAAACACACATTTCTAACACTGAGTCGCGGACACAGAAAAGGGAGGTGAATTAACGAAACAAAACACACATTTCTAACACTGAGTCGCGGACACAGAAAAGGGAGGTGAATTAACGAAACAAAAAACACACATTTCTAACACTGAGTCGCGGACACAGAAAAGGGAGGTGAATTAACGAAACAAAACACACATTTCTAACACTGAGTCGCGGACACAGAAAAGGGAGGTGAATTAACGAAACAAAACACACATTTCTAACACTGAGTCGCGGACACAGAAAAGGGAGGTGAATTAACGAAACAAAACACACATTTCTAACACTGAGTCGCGGACACAGAAAAGGAGGTGAATTAACGAAACAAAAACACACATTTCTAACACTGAGTCGCGGACACAGAAAAGGGAGGTGAATTAACGAAACAAAAACACACATTTCTAACACTGAGTCGCGGACACAGAAAAGGGAGGTGAATTAACGAAACAAAAACACACATTTCTAACACTGAGTCGCGGACACAGAAAAGGGAGGTGAATTAACGAAAAAAAACACACATTTCTAACACTGAGTCGCGGACACAGAAAAGGGAGGTGAATTAACGAAACAAAAACACACATTTTTAACACTGAGTAGCGGACAGAAAAGGGAGGTGAATTAACGAAACAAAAACACACATTTCTAACACTGAGTAGCGGACAGAGAAGACGGAGGTGAATTAATGAAACAAAAACACACATTTCTAACACTGAGTAGCGGACAGAGAAGGGGGAGGTGAATTAATGAAACAAAAACACACATTTCTAACACTGAGTAGCGGACAGAGAAGGGGGAGGTGAATTAATAAAACAAAAACACACATTTCTAACACTGAGTAGCGGACAGAGAAGGGGGAGGTGAATTAATAAAACAAAAACACACATTTCTAACACTGAGTAGCGGACAGAGAAGGGGGAGGTGAATTAATAAAACAAAAACACACATTTCTAACACTGAGTAGCGGACAGAGAAGGGGGAGGTGAATTAATAAAACAAAAACACACATTTCTAACACTGAGTAGCGGACAGAGAAGACGGAGGTGAATTAATGAAACAAAAACACACATTTCTAACACTGAGTAGCGGACAGAGAAGGGGGAGGTGAATTAATAAAACAAAAACACACATTTCTAACACTGAGTAGCGGACAGAGAAGGGGGAGGTGAATTAATAAAACAAAACACACATTTCTAACACTGAGTAGCGGACAGAGAAGGGGAGGTGAATTAATAAAACAAAACACACATTTCTAACACTGAGTAGCGGACAGAGAAGGGGGAGGTGAATTAATAAAACAAAAACACACATTTCTAACACTGAGTAGCGGACAGAGAAGGGGAGGTGAATTAATAAAACAAAACACACATTTCTAACACTGAGTAGCGGACAGAGAGAAGGGAGGTGAATTAATAAAACAAAAAACACACATTTCTAACACTGAGTAGCGGACAGAGAAGGGGAGGTGAATTAATAAAACAAAAACACACATTTCTAACACTGAGTAGCGGACAGAGAAGGGGAGGTGAATTAATAAAACAAAACACACATTTCTAACACTGAGTAGCGGACAGAGAAGGGGGAGGTGAATTAATAAAACAAAAACACACATTTCTAACACTGAGTAGCGGACAGAGAAGGGGGAGGTGAATTAATAAAACAAAAACACACATTTCTAACACTGAGTAGCGGACAGAGAAGGGGGAGGTGAATTAATAAAACAAAAACACACATTTCTAACACTGAGTAGCGGACAGAGAAGGGGGAGGTGAATTAATAAAACAAAACACACATTTCTAACACTGAGTAGCGGACAGAGAAGGGGAGGTGAATTAATAAAACAAAACACACATTTCTAACACTGAGAAGCGGACAGAGAAGGGGGAGGTGAATTACTAAAACAAAACACACATTTCTAACACTGAGTAGCGGACAGAGAAGGGGGAGGTGAATTAATAAAACAAAAACACACATTTCTAACACTGAGAAGCGGACAGAGAAGGGGGAGGTGAATTAATAAAACAAAAACACACATTTCTAACACTGAGTAGCGGACAGAGAAGGGGGAGGTGAATTAATAAAACAAAAACACACATTTCAAATTCTGAGTAGCGGACAGAGAAGGGGAAGGGGAATTAATAAAACAAAAACACACATTTCAAATTCTAAGTAGCGGACAGAGAAGGGGAAGGGGAATTAACAAAACAAAAACACACATTTTTACAACCGAGTCAACATTTGAAAGAAAGTAGATAATAAAAGAAATCTTATTCGCTTGAGTTTTCTACCCGAACAGTTACATGGGGAATTTAAAAGTCACAGCAAATTCGAACATAGCGCATATTTTAATGAGTTTATTTTTTCTCTCGTTAAAAATAATTTTGTTTGAATTTTGTGCAAAACTACACGAGGGCTATCTACGCTAGCCGTTCCTAATTTAGCAATGTAAGACTAGAGGGAAGGCAGCTAGTCATCACTACCCACCGCTAACTCTTTTTTCTTTACCAAAGAATAGTGGGATTGATCGTCATATTATAACGCCCCCCATGATTGAAAGGGCGAGCATGTTTGGTGCGACGGGAATTCGAACCCGCGACCTTCAAATTATGTGTCGAACACCTTAACCCATTTGGCCATCCCGGGCTTTTATTAGAAAGAAATTACACTTACATTTAATTACAAGTAATGCCATAATTATCACGAGATAATGTACGTAATAACGTGACTACATTGATTATTTCACAGTTATTGATTATGGCTCGACCAAGCGTTTGTTGGCTCGTTTTATAGATAGATATTTAAATTATTGATGAAACTATTAACATCAGAACATGTTTCACATAGTTATACAGTTATCAGTGGCTTACCTTTATGTTATCATACAATCTTTAATTTTAGAAGTAGAAGGATTTCAAAACAGGTAGGATGAAGTATGCGTGCTGGTTTTACTTTACTATGGGGCCCCGGCATGGCCAAGCGTATTAAGACGTGCGACTCGTAATCTGAGAGTCGCAGGTTCGCATCCCCTTCGCGCCAAACATGCTCGCCCTTTCAATCATGGGGGCGTTATAATATGCAGTCAATCCCACTATTCGTTAGTAATAGAGTAGCCCAAGAGTTGGCGGTGGGTGGTGATGACTAGCTGCCTTCCCTCTAGTCTTACACTGCTAAATTAGGGACGGCTAGCACAGGTAGCCCTCGAGTAGCTTTGTGCGAAATTCAAAAACAAACAAAGAAACTTCGTTTGTATTAAAATAATAGACGAGAGTATTTGGTTGTTGTAAGTGAAGATTATTAGTACGAGATAATGTTTTATTTACTATGGATCAGCATAGTAAATAAAAGTATTTACTAATACTTTACTATGGACTGCGCTACAGGCGAGAAACTTAGGGGAGTTGAACTCTTTGAGTGATTCATTTATTCATAGTATATCGTTTGTATACTTTAAGTTTCACCACTTCAGAATAAAACTAGGTTTCCGTTTTTGTATTCAATATGTCGGTAATGACTGAAAGCACATAGACTACGTAATGACGGACAAAACTGCAGAAAATACTTAAGAACTGATAAGTTGACAGAAGAGAAATTATTCAGGTGATTTGGTTCAATTCTTTATATACCTGGTCTATCAAATACGATAAAAAGAAATAAAATGCATTTATAAACTTTCAGTTCCACGTTGATGTTTCTTGTTTACTGGGAATGAAGTTGAAAATGAACTTAAAATAGAATTCAACCAACTAGTGTTCAGAAAAAAGTTGTTTAAATTGTGAAATGAACGAACTGTAATAATCTAGAGACCGGTAGAAATAAACTACTACAAAACAGAAACTGAATATGCTCCGACACATGTCTACCAACGGTTAAAAAACAATTATTTATTCAGAACCTAACACTAATAAACGTCACTAGAGAAAAACAGTTATAATGTCGTAATACAAACATCCAATGAATAAAAGCAAGGAGTCGGTTTGTACTTACGCTAATCTCAAGGTTATGTTTGTCACGCAACCTAATGGGTGTATTGATCTGTCGTATACGATTTTGTGGATTTCTCGCGATGACGAGAAACCCACTTGAAATAAAAATGTATTCTCAAGACGGCTGGTATAGTTAGTAGTTTAATTAAAATGAAGACTATCTGATAATGATACATTAACAGTGACGAAAACCACTTGAAGTAAAAATGTATTATCAAGACGGCTGGTATAGTTAGTAGTTTAATCAAAATAAAGACTACCGAATAATGATACATTAACAGTGACGAAACCAACTTGAAGTAAAAATGTATTATCAAGACGGCTGGTATAGTTAGTAGTTTAATTAAAATAAAGACTATCTAATAATGATACATTAACAGTGACGAAACCCACTTGAATTAAAAATGTATTATCAAGACGGCTGGTATAGTTAGTAGTTTAATTAAAATGAAGACTATCTAATAATGATACATTAACAGTGACGAAACCCACTTGAAATAAAAATGTATTATCAAGACGGCTGGTTTACGTATTAGTAGTTTAATTAAAATAAAGACTATCTAATAATGATACATTAACAATGACGAAACCCACTTGAAATAAAAATGTATTATCAAGACGGCTGGTATACGTATTAGTAGTTTAATTAAAATGAAGACTATCTAATAATGATACATTAACAGTGACGAAACCCACTTGAAATAAAAATGTATTATCAAGACGGCTGGTATACGTATTAGTAGTTTAATTAAAATAAAGACTATCTAATAATGATACATTAACAATGACGAAACCCACTTGAAATAAAAATGTATTCTCAAGACGGCTGGTATAGTTAGTAGTTTAATTAAAATGAAGACAATCTAATAATGATACATAAAAAGTGGCGAAACCCACTTGAAGTAAAAATGTATTATCAAGACGGCTGGTATAGTTAGTAGTTTAATTAAAATAAAGACTACCTAATAATGATACATTAACAGTGACGAAACCCACTTGAAATAAAAATGTATTATCAAGACGGCTGGTATAGGTAGTAGTTTAATTAAAATAAAGACTGTCTAATAATGATACATTAACAGTGACGAAATCCACTTGAAATAAAAATGTATTATCAAGACGGCTGGTATAGGTAGTAGTTTAATTAAAATAAAGACTGTCTAATAATGATACATTAACAGTGACGAAACCCACTTGAAATAAAAATGTATTATCAAGACGGCTGGTATATGTATTAGTAGTTTAATTAAAATAAAGACTATCAGATAATGATACATTAACAGTGACAAAACCCACTTGAAATAAAAATGTATTCTCAAGACGGCTGGTATAGTTAGTAGTTTAATTTAAATAAAGACTATCTAATAATGATACATAAAAAGTGGCGAAACCCACTTTAAGTAAAAATGTATTATCAAGACGGCTGGTATAGTTAGTAGTTTAATTAACATAAAGACTACCTAATAATGATACATTAACAGTGACGAAACCCACTTGAAATAAAAATGTATTATCAAGACGGCTGGTATAGTTAGTAGTTTAATTAAAATAAAGACTGTCTAATAATGATACATTAACTGTGACGAAATCCACTTGAAATAAAAATGTATTATCAAGACGGCTGGTATATGTATTAGTAGTTTAATTAAAATAAAGACTACCTAATAATGATACATTAACAGTGACGAAACCCACTTGAAATAAAAATGTATTATCAAGACGGCTGGTATAGTTAGTAGTTTAATTAAAATGAAGACTATCTAATAATGAAACATTAACAGTGACGAAACCCACTTGAGTTAAAAATGTATTATCAAGACGGCTGGTATAGTTAGTAGTTTAATTAAAATGAAGACTATCTAATAATGAAACATTAACAGTGACGAAACCCACTTGAGTTAAAAATGTATTATCAAGACGGCTGGTATAGTTAGTAGTTTAATTAAAATGAAGACTGTCTAATAATGATACATTAACAGTGACGAAAGCCACTTGAAATAAAAATGTATTCTCAAGACGGCTGGTATAGTTAGTAGTTTAATTAAAATGAAGACTACCTAATAATGATACATTAACAGTGACGAAAGCCACTTGAAATAAAAATGTATTATCAAGACGGCTGGTATATGTATTAGTAGTTTAATTAAAATAAAGACTATCAGATAATGATACATTAACAGTGACAAAACCCACTTGAAATAAAAATGTATTCTCAAGACGGCTGGTATAGTTAGTAGTTTAATTTAAATAAAGACTATCTAATAATGATACATTAACAGTGACGAAACCCACTTGAAGTAAAAATGTATTATCAAGACGGCTGGTATAGTTAGTAGTTTGGCCTGGCATGGCCAAGCGGGTAAGGCGTGCGACTCGTAATCCGAGGGTCGCGGGTTCGCGCCCGCGTCGCGCTAAACACGCTCGCCCTGCCGTGGGGGTGTATAATGTAACGGTCAATCCCACTATTCGTTGGTAAAAGAGTAGCCCAAGGGTTGGCGGTGGGTGGTGATGAGTAGCTGCCTTACCTCTAGTCTTACACTACTAAATTAGGGACGGCTAGCACAGATAGCCCTCGAGTAGCTTTGTGCGAAATTCCAAAAGAAACAAACAATCAAAATAGTTAGTAGTTTAATTAAAATGAAGACTACATTAACAGTGACGAAACCCACTTGAAATAAAAATGTATTCTCAAGACGGCTGGTATAGTTTGTAGTTTAATTAAAGTAAAGACTATCTAATTATGCTACATTAACAGTGGCGAAACTGACTTGAAGTGAAAATGTATTCTTAAGAAGGCGGTGGAAAGTTACATTAATGGTATAAACCCACCAGAATGAAAATTTAGAACCAAGATATTACTCATTATTTGTATAATAAACTAAATTTGAAGAAAGAAAATAGGTTAAACTGCCAGAGAAGGTCATTGGGTTTCAGTTTTTGAACAAAATGTGTTACACCTTAGGACCATTTTTTTTCCATAAAAACGAATAGTGGCGTATTCGTTGGAAACCAGGGGTGAGGGTTGTGGTTGGCTGGATGTGCAGATTTTACAACGAAAAATTGAAAGTAAAAGGACATGAAAAACCTGGGGTATGCCAAACAGGAAGGTATACTTCTTCCAGTTGCTATGCAATAATTAGTGACATACGTCAAAAGGTACCACCCCCGTTTCTACGCATTGGTAGAATATAACACCGTGCGCCCTGCATCACAAATATACATCATTAAATCAAATAAACGTCAGACTTTCCAAGTTGCTATTAATTTCTAAAAGTTCAACGTCTTGTAGACAAGAAAAATCACAGCTTTTAATGAATCATCACACTTCGCAGTAGTAACCTAGACGTTATGATAGATCGCACTTCGCAGTCGTAACCTGGACGTTACGATAGAGGTAATAGCATCCAAAAGCGTTAGGGACATCCCATCTATCAGACAAAATTTAAAGGTACGTTTTGTATTTCTTGTGTCTAGTAGAACATTTATCATTTTAAAATAATGTATAAAATATATGGTTTTTAGAAGAGGTTGGAGGCTGGGAGTGAGTTAGATTATTAGGGTGGGTATTACACTCTACAAGGGCGGAGGGTGTTACGTAATGAAAATGGTAGATTTATCTCCCACCTTTGTTTGGTTTTATTAAATCTCTTAAAAGGTGACTTTACACAACAGGTAAAAGGCCAGTTGTTTCAGTTTTGTCTGAGAGATGGGATATTCCCAAAGATTTTGGCACTGTTACCACAGGCATTGTCCGTCATGACCTTTGGATTACAGCAGGAAAGTTCGATGGATCCTTAAAGATGAGGCCCGGCATGGCCGAGTAGTTAAGGTACTAGACTCGTAATCCGAGGGTCACAGGTTCCAATCCCCGTCACACCAAACATCCTCGCACCTTTTAGCCATAGGGTAGTTATAATGCTACGGTCAATCCCACTATTCGTTGATAAGAGAGTAGCCCAAGAAACGGTGGTGAGTGGTGATGACTAGCTGCCTTCCCTCCAGTTTTACATTGTTAAATTACGGACGGCTAGCACAGATAGCACTCCTGTAGGTTTGCGCAAAAGTCGAAACAAACCAAACCTTGATGGTGAAGTTTTCTTACATCAAGTTTATTATTGTTTTATAGTGCTGATTTCGATTTCCCATTGACAATTAAGGTGATTAATTGTTTTGAAGTTATTTATGGTATTATATATACATATTTGTTAAACTAAATAAAACATTTCTTTGATCAAAAAGTATTGCTCTCTCAAAACATAAAGACAACTTGTCCTACCTGCTATTCAACAAAAGCGAAGCTCCAAAATACACGTAGTGTTATCTACTTAAGTTCACTCGGTCCGTTTATTTTGATTGTTATTGTCTAAACAGGAGATTTATAGTTCCGTGTAAATACTAAGTGTGTTTCTATTAGTGCAAATAATTGACGTCATGAGTAGGCAAGTAAAAAAAACACCAATCACATTTCTATTGAATACAAAATACTTAAAAGTAAAAATACTTAAGAGTAAAAGTGGTTATATAGTAGTGACTGTTTTGTAGGAATTGTTAGTTTCACCAAATTTTCCAATGCATATTGTAGAAATATAAATATGTCATAAGCACGAAGGATATCCCGGAAATTCCACAAAAAGCTTTCTGGTTGTGACGCATCCAAAATATGTGATGTAACATGTGACGATAGTTTACTGGTCGAAACGTTGTGATAACCTCAATCATCATGAGGTCGAGAATAACAGTCCGAAACCCACAAGTAATATTAACACTCGGCAAACTTATAAATATTGTTCGTTGAGAAACCCACAAGTGATATTAACACTCGGCAAACTTATAAATATTGTTCTTTGAGAAACCCACAAGTAATATTAACACTCGGCAAACTTATAAATATTGTTCTTTGAGAAACCCACAAGTGATATTAACACTCGGCAAACTTATAAATATTGTTCTTTGAGAAACCCACAAGTAATATTAACACTCGGCAAACTTATAAATATTGTTCTTTGAGAAGCCCACAAGTAATATTAACACTCGGCAAACTTATAAATATTGTTCTTTGAGAAGCCCACAAGTAATATTAACACTCGGCAAACTTATAAATATTGTTCTTTGAGAAACCCACAAGTAATATTAACACTCGGCAAACTTATAAATATTGTTCTTTGAGAAACCCATAAGTAATATTAACACTCGGCAAACTTATAAATATTGTTCTTTGAAAAACCCACAGTAATATTAACACTCGGCAAACTTATAAATATTGTTCTTTGAGAAGCCCACAAGTAATATTAACACTCGGCAAACTTATAAATATTGTTCTTTGAGAAACCCACAAGTAATATTAACACTCGGCAAACTTATAAATATTGTTCTTGAGAAACCCATAAGTAATATTAACACTCGGCAAACTTATAAATATTGTTCTTTGAAAAACCCACAGTAATATTAACACTCGGCAAACTTATAAATATTGTTCTTTGAAAAACCCACAAGTAATATTAACACTTGGCAAACTTATAAATATTGTTCGTTGAGAAACCCACAAGTGATATTAACACTCGGCAAACTTATAAATATTGTTCTTTGAGAAACCCACAAGTAATATTAACACTCGGCAAACTTATAAATATTGTTCGTTGAGAAACCCACAAGTGATATTAACACTCGGCAAACTTATAAATATTGTTCTTGAGAAACCCACAAGTAATATTAACACTCGGCAAACTTATAAATATTGTTCTTTGAGAAGCCCACAAGTAATATTAACACTGGCAATCTTATAAATATTGTTCTTTGAGAAACCCACAAGTAATATTAACACTCGGCAAACTTATAAATATTGTTCTTTGAGAAACCCATAAGTAATATTAACACTCGGCAAACTTATAAATATTGTTCTTTGAAAAACCCACAGTAATATTAACACTCGGCAAACTTATAAATATTGTTCTTTGAGAAGCCCACAAGTAATATTAACACTCGGCAAACTTATAAATATTGTTCTTTGAGAAACCCACAAGTAATAGTAACACTCGGCAAACTTATAAATATTGTTCTTTGAGAAACCCATAAGTAATATTAACACTCGGCAAACTTATAAATATTGTTCTTTGAAAAACCCACAGTAATATTAACACTCGGCAAACTTATAAATATTGTTCTTTGAGAAGCCCACAAGTAATATTAACACTCGGCAAACTTATAAATATTGTTCTTTGAGAAACCCACAAGTAATATTAACACTCGGCAAACTTATAAATATTGTTCTTTGAGAAACCCATAAGTAATATTAACACTCGGCAAACTTATAAATATTGTTCTTTGAAAAACCCACAGTAATATTAACACTCGGCAAACTTATAAATATTGTTCTTTGAAAAACCCACAAGTAATATTAACACTTGGCAAACTTATAAATATTGTTCGTTGAGAAACCCACAAGTGATATTAACACTCGGCAAACTTATAAATATTGTTCTTTGAGAAACCCACAAGTAATATTAACACTCGGCAAACTTATAAATATTGTTCGTTGAGAAACCCACAAGTGATATTAACACTCGGCAAACTTATAAATATTGTTCTTTGAGAAACCCACAAGTAATATTAACACTCGGCAAACTTATAAATATTGTTCTTTGAGAAGCCCACAAGTAATATTAACACTCGGCAAACTTATAAATATTGTTCTTTGAGAAACCCACAAGTAATATTAACACTCGGCAAACTTATAAATATTGTTCTTTGAGAAACCCATAAGTAATATTAACACTGGCAAACTTATAAATATTGTTCTTTGAAAAACCCACAGTAATATTAACACTCGGCAAACTTATAAATATTGTTCTTTGAGAAGCCCACAAGTAATATTAACACTCGGCAAACTTATAAATATTGTTCTTTGAGAAACCCACAAGTAATATTAACACTCGGCAAACTTATAAATATTGTTCTTTGAGAAACCCATAAGTAATATTAACACTCGGCAAACTTATAAATATTGTTCTTTGAAAAACCCACAGTAATATTAACACTCGGCAAACTTATAAATATTGTTCTTTGAAAAACCCACAAGTAATATTAACACTTGGCAAACTTATAAATATTGTTCGTTGAGAAACCCACAAGTGATATTAACACTCGGCAAACTTATAAATATTGTTCTTTGAGAAACCCACAAGTAATATTAACACTCGGCAAACTTATAAATATTGTTCGTTGAGAAACCCACAAGTGATATTAACACTCGGCAAACTTATAAATATTGTTCTTTGAGAAACCCACAAGTAATATTAACACTCGGCAAACTTATAAATATTGTTCTTTGAGAAGCCCACAAGTAATATTAACACTCGGCAAACTTATAAATATTGTTCTTTGAGAAGCCCACAAGTAATATTAACACTCGGCAAACTTATAAATATTGTTCTTTGAGAAATCCACAAGTAATATTAACACTCGGCAAACTTATAAATATTGTTCTTTGAGAAACCCATAAGTAATATTAACACTCGGCAAACTTATAAATATTGTTCTTTGAAAAACCCACAGTAATATTAACACTCGGCAAACTTATAAATATTGTTCTTTGAAAAACCCACAAGTAATATTAACACTTGGCAAACTTATAAATATTGTTCTTTGAGAAACCCACAAGTAATAGTAACACTCGGAAAACTTATAAATATTGTTCTTTGAGAAACCCACAAGTAATATTAATACTCGGCAAATTTATAAATATTGTTCTTTGAGAAACCCACAAGTAATATTAACACTCGGCAAACTTATAAATATTGTTCTTTGAAAATTATTGGTATTAAAATAGTGTGTAATAAAAAACCATTGGTGATATGTTGAGTGTATTGAAAGCAAGAATTCTAGTGTGATATTAGCATAAGTCAGTCTTAACAAAAATAATCTGGTGTTAGAAACCTGAACAGAAGTCATTCTAACAAAATTCAAACGAACTGGTTTGTACCTGTCCAATTGGGTCACCTGTTGAAATATACGTGACGACTTATCTCATACGATCTACCTTAAGTGAACTCCTGAATGATAATAATGTAAAAGGTCAAAAGGTCATCTCATGTTTTTTTTCCGATAAGGACGAAAAATAACAAACAAACAGAGAAACTTTTTGTTGTGTTAATACAATGTCAATAGTTCTTTACTTACGACGAGTTATGAACAACAAACAATCAAGGGAAACCTTTGCTCTTTTAATAAAATATTGATTGTTCTTTACATAAGGCGATTTATGAATAACAAAAACAAACAAAATAAATGTTTGTTCTGATAATAGAATATTGATTGTTCTTTACATACGACTATTTATGAACAACAAACAAACAAAGGAAACCTTTGTTCTGATAATAAAATATTGATTGTTCTTTACATACGACTATTTATGAACAATAAATAAACAAACTTTAGATATACAGTTCTTCTAGAAAACAAACAGACAAACTTTTGATATACAGTTGTTCTAGAAAAAATTTAGACACACAGTTGTACTAGAAAACAAACAAACTATGGATATACATTTGTACTACAAAACAAAGGGACAAACTTTAGATGTACTAGAAAAAAATTTAGATACACAGTTGTACTAGAAAACAAACAAACTATGGATATACATTTGTACTACAAAACAAAGAGACAAACTTTAGATATGCAGTTGTTGTAGAAAACAAATAAGTTTTAGATATACAGTTCTACTAGAAACAAATAAAATTTAGATTTACAATATTGGTCTAGAGAAGACGTTGTACAATGAACGAAACAAACCTACAAACTGTTTATTCATGTAACGAAATGGTCTTGGTCGAGAAAAGCCGTTGTGTAATAAAACTAAAAACCCTAGACATTGATGTTTCATTTATCGAAGTTGTATTGGTCTAAAGAACACGTTGTACAATAATACAAACAAACCTACACATTGTTGATTGATGTAAGGAAGTTGTCTTGGTCTAATGAAGACGCTGTACAATAAAAGAAGCAAACCTACATGTTTTTATTTCATGTAACGAAGTCTTCTAGAGAAGACGTTGTACAATAATACAAACAAACCCACACATTGTTGATTCGTTCAACTAAGTAGTCTTGGTTTGGAGAAAACGTTGTACAATAATTTTCTTGTCATTGGGGTCATTTCATGTCAAGTCACCTATGGCTTTCCAGTTGATATCAGATTTCTTTAGAAAACTTCACTTTGTTTCATTCAGTCATGAAGTACAGCTTAGGGTTTAGTTGTTTCTCGGCTGGATGAGTTGGTATGGAATGACTGATAGAATAGTGGTTGTATAGGTTGGGATTATTTATGTAAGAAATAGTAAATTATCAGTAACTGTAGTAAATAGTAAATTATCAGTAACTGTAGTGAATAGTAAATTATCAGTAACTGTAGTGAATAGTAAATTAACAGTAACTGTTGTAAATAGTAAGTTATCAGTAACTGTTGTAAATAGTAAGTTATCAGTAACTGTAGTGAATAGTAAATTATCAGTAACTGTAGCGAATAGTAAGTTATCGGTAACTGTTGTAAATAGTAAGTTATCAGTAACTGTAGTAAATAGTAAGTTATCAGTAACTGTAGTAAATAGTAAGTTATCAGTAACTGTTGTAAATAGTAAGTTATCAGTAACTCACTCGTTGAGATATTGTTTATGTCTACACATTTTATTTTAGTACATACAATTACAACAGTATCTGGTGTTATTTTTTTGTTTCTGAACAACTTGACAGAAAAGATTTTGTTAACATCGTTTATAAGAAAGAATTAATATTGATCGGTAAGAGAAATATAGCAGCAGGTGGGATGAAAGTCCTGTTTTTGTCAGATGATTGTGTATAACTGTATTTTGTTTTAACGTGTCAAGCTAGTTTTCATGGTTGTCCGTGTGTTGTTGACAATCTCGGTTTTGTTATGTCATCTGTTAGTAATGCAAGCTCATGTCCTTTATGTGTTCTCATTTACAGATTTGGGTAAATAACTCTGGGTCAACGTTAGGTTTAGCACAGTTATATTGTAATCTTATACTTCATGAGGTATCTTCCTTTTCAAAGGTTTAGTCTAGTAAAATCACGACTGTTAAATTTCTCTTAATTCGCTGTTTTGTAAATTATTAAATATAGTTTGTTTTTTTCTGAGGTATAAATTCATGTTTGTTTATGTTAAACACAAAGATGCATAGCGAAATATCTGTGCTGTGTCTCAGGAGGGCCAGACCTCCTTTATGGGCAAGATTGTTATTAGTAAACAGAAACCAATATAGTTATTATGTGGGACGCTGACCACACCCATATCTTATATCGTTTAGTGTTGCTTTAATTCATCTGTTTATTTGATCACGTACACTCACATATTCTTGAATAGTACACTTATATCGGTTAGTGTTGCTTTATTTCATCTGTTTATTTGATCACGTACACTCACATATCCTTGAATAGTACACTTATATCGGTTAGTGTTGCTTTATTTCATCTGTTTATTTGATCATGTACACTCACATATCCTTGAATAGTACACTTATATCGTTTAGTGTTGCTTTATTTCATCTGTTTATTTGATAACGTACACTCACATATCCTTGAATAGTACACTTATATCGGTTAGTGTTGCTTTATTTCATCTGTTTATTTGATCATGTACACTCACATATCCTTGAATAGTACACTTATATCGTTTAGTGTTGCTTTATTTCATCTGTTTATTTGATAACGTACACTCACATATCCTTGAATAGTACACTTATATCGGTTAGTGTTGCTTTATTTCATCTGTTTATTTGATCACGTTCACTCATGTATCCTTGAATAGCACACTTATATCGGTTAGTGTTGCTTTACTTCATCTGTTTAATAGATCGTGCATACGCACTTATCTTTGAATAGTACACTTATATCGTTTAGTGTTGCTTTACTTTTAATATTTGTGTATCTAGATACACTGTAAACTGTAGTTATTGCTGAATTTTCACTTGTTTGTAGTTTCTTAATATGTCCAACATTTGTCCATTCAAGGTATCTTTAACTGGGCTAATACGTTTTGATAATGTTCTTGGAGTTGCCTGTTGTAATGTTATCCTAGTTTCCACATTTCTTTCATTATTTATCTAATGTGGTTATTCCAAGTTAGAATAATTGGTAATTACAAGAACTCAGATGAAATATATGTGGAGAATATATAACTGTTTTGCTTGAAATTCTGACCTGACCAAAATGCTGTACGTGATTTCCTCTACGTGTTACGTTTTCCCGGAAACCTGAGAGCTCGTGTTGGTAAATCCGTTTCTTCTTGCGTTGTACGCAGTGTCGAAATCAGGCAACAGTCTGTTTATTTTGATTAAAACTATTAATTATAGTTTCAGTTTACTCAACCGAAAGATCTGTTGTTTACCGAAATTATGTGAAACCAATTAAATATTCGAATAATTTTCATGTGTTATCCAAATATGGTAAGATCCTATTATTAATAATTATTTCTAAAGATCTGCAAAAATAATTACTTAGACTAACTGTTTTGTAGCGTTTTAGATTAAACGATGTTTTCATATCTTTAAAACATGAGAACACTGGACTACTTCCAATAAATTATTATATATATTAATAGTTTATAGATAAGTTACGTAATGTTTTTTAGGTGGTCGAACAATCTCTAAGCAAACGTGCTTATGTTGTTCAACGAATTCGTTGTAAGAGTAAATTTCCATATCTGATTAGTAGTGTTTTTTAATAATTCTTTAAAAATACCTGGTAGGTGATTACATCAATACACGTGATACAAGTACGGTGGTGATCACTACCCACATGAAGTCAAGATAACAAAACACTTATTAGTGTATTAATTGTTTATCCAGTTAACAATTATACAAATACAAAACTGTATTGTTATCCAGTTAACAATAATACTAATAGTTAACTGTAATTATTGTTCATCCAGGTAACAATAATACTAATAATTAGCTGTAATTATTGTTCATCCAGTAAAAACAATGCTAATACTAAACTATAGAATATATTCCCTGTTCTTGCAGTGAACAACAGTATTAATACTAAACCTTACTCTTATTCAATGAGTTATTCCAAAAATGTTTTTTTATTTCTGAGGTCAAATAAAGAGATTTTTAAGCAAGATAATAAGGATGAATAATTTCCTTGTTTAAGTGTGATTAACTTACGCTGAACTATGTAATAGTTGAGCTATAATGACCTTTTTAGATAGTCTTCATTTGTTAAACTTGTGTTAAAAACAAATGTATGTTTTAATCTAGTCTGCATTCTGTATTTTTTGTTTCCCATAAGAAAGGAAAATACAAACGTGATAATATCATATACGTCTGAGTTTTGTACTTGTCATTGTTATTAAACTATGTTTTGTATTTGTCATTGTTATTAAACTATGTTTGTTAACAAATGAATTGGTTACTATAATGTAAACCTTTTCATATGTTACAGTTTATTTTTCATTTTTACCTTATTATTAGAGTGTTTGGCACAGTTGGCGCTGGTGTAAGTGTCATTAAATACAATCAACCGACAGACGATGTGTGACTGGAGATGACTCGAAAATTTGTTGAAATAAGTTTTTTTCCAAATTAAGGCTTTCAACAGTTTGTTCCATTTATTATTTTTCTGTTGTAATTGTTAAGTAACTGCTATTTAACAACAACGAATTAACTCTATTAGAGATAGTATATTTTAAAACCAGTGATTTTTTTTTACTAACGCCACAATTTTTTAGGCTTACAACTTCTTCAAATATTAGTAATTTTAAACAACTAAAATAAATTAAAGTATTTACATACGTTTAACGAAAGTAGAATATTTAAAACAAAATTGGAAGTCATAAAATAATATTAAAATTTAATAACCATTGATGTATAAAATATAAGTCATGTAATTTGTTCTTTATTCATAACTTGTCATGATAAAATGATATATGCGATTAACCTAGCCATACAGAAATCTTTGAATTACAAATTTTTAAGAAAAACCCAAACATCTCTGTGTTTATCACACATTAAGTTAAAAAATCTCAAACAATAATCTTTATTCAACTTTTTCTAAATTTAATGACTCCATTTACATATATAAACACAAATTTTAGGAGATAGGCCTCAAATGTATATCGGAATCAAACCCAAATCTGATTTAATTATTAAAGTGTGCTGTGTTCTGCGTGTAGACATACACTATGATATTGGATAGGTTGGTTTTAATTTTTGTAATTGTTGTTTAACATTACGATATTAGTCAGGATGGATTTTACCATTACTATTGTCAATTACAACTCTAGTCAGATTAGTTTTAACTATTACTATTGTTGTTCAACAGTTACTAAAACAGTCAGGTCAGTTTTAACTATTATTGTTGTTGTTCAACAGTTACTACAACAGTCAGGTCAGTTTCAACTGGTGTCATTGTTATTAATCCAATATAACATCATCCACATTGGTTTTAAGACTGTTATTGTTTAACAGTTATTAAGCCTTATTTGAACAGGGAAAGTGTAAGGCTTAGACAAAATAAACAACAACGAAATGAAAGTAATTATTAACAACTCGAACTGACATCAGGGTAAACGTCACTTAAATTATTCTGAACTTTAGTACATTTCGCGATCCAGCTTGTGTTGTCACGGGGAGGCTTAACTTTCGTAAAGTCTGTAAAAAATATTCTTCTATCAATATAATAATATTTTTTCTCCTATACACAAATGTGAACTACATTACTGAATTGTAGTCAACATTTTATCTACTTTGATTTTGTAACAAAAATTCCACCAATGTAAATGGTTCATCGTCAACTCCAGTACTGTGATTAAAACAAACAGAAGAACATAGTACATCTCTAATTCTGTCAATATAAGTTAGTTGGACTGCTTGATGTGTCTGAATCATTGAAGGTAGTGTAACAGCACGAGGGGGGATATTGATCTCAGTATGTCACTTCCGGGGTAGAAGAGCAGTAAGGTTACATGCTAGAATTGAGCACAATTGGTCCATCGGTTTACTATAGTTATAAGCTCACACACACACACTGATGTTTTAGATAATAATTTGAATGAAAAACGTTTATATTCAAAGTAAATGGAAGGAAAACAACACTGTTTGGGATAAATGAATATGGCGGATACTAGAAATTACATCCTGGAAAGAAGACAACATTTTATTTAAAATTTAGGCACTGTTTGTGACAGTGAGGTATTTTTGCCATTGACTTATTAAGTTAGTTACGTTTGTTCCATAACCCAAAGGGAGCTGGTTGTCTTCTACCACTATGTCCGCGCTTTGATCTTCGGTGAAGTTTCCACACATTAAAGACGGTCCTTGTGTCCCCGCGTATTGATGCAGAAGAGAAACAGCAGTCGCCACCCACTTCACAGGGGTGAGGATCTTTCTCTTGTTGACGGTGTTAGCACCCACCCATTCCACTGCTTCGGTCTTAGCCAGGTATTGAGACCTCTGATAGGGTTCGGAACTTTGACGTCTGTAAGTCTTTCTCTGGGACAACAACGGAACTGGAGTTCTGTAACAGGTTTGTCGGGATAGTTTGTGCAGAACAGAGCATGCGCAAATCGAATATCGGCGAAATAATCGTCGACTGCTTGAGAGAGTTCCCGAATCAAGGCAGTGAGAGAGGAGTTGGTTCGAGGAACAACAAACTGATTCACACCGACCACGAGAGTATACGTTTGTTTGTACATATTCCTGTACACGCAGTCCTGGGCACTCATAACAGCATTGTCCGAGTAACTCCCCTTACTTAGCATGAAATCATCGACACTCCATGGCAAGAGTTGAACAGGCAAACCCTCGTTTGAAAGATCGTATATTAATCGTCTGACTGAGGCTGGACAACCGTCGTCGTAAAAGGTAAACTTTGAGGCCCCGAGTACGTTGTAGTAAGCAATAAAATCTGCAATCTGCCATTTTACATTAGGAACCTTGGATAGCTCTGAAGTCAGTGGTTTGACACAAACACCAAAAGTGGGCTCTTCTGAAGTCTGTGTAACAGATGCGTGAAACTGATGAACTTTGATCCAAATGTTCTTCTGTGATTCATCCTGTTTACTTGTTCTCAAGGTAACATCTGATGGGCTTTCTTGTCCCCCCACAGGATCTTTACAAATAAATTCGTACCCTTGTTCGGTAGAATTGTCTTCAGTAATTTTTGCATAAGTGGCATTGACTTTACGTACTATTATTTGACCAAGTTCTCTGTGTTCGTACCTCATCAGACACTCTGCTGTCATTAGCTCAGTAACTAATTCTTCTGGCTGTGTGTTACTGGTAGCGAAGATGCGAACAAGAGGTGAATCCTGAACCCAATCACGGTCATCCCAATAAGCCGAATACAAAACAAAATGAGGTGAAATTTGTTGCCAAGTGTCCAGCCACCCACTGTGTTCCCTCAAGATATATGATGGTTCGCTTTCATTCCATGTTTGAGTCTTCCAGCTAGGACCACTTCCCACAAACTGCATGACATACCACGGGTCAGGCTGCGGATGTCTCTCCATTTGACGAACAAACAATTTAAATATAGTTACCCTATTTTCTTCAGTAGCTCTTTTGGTTTGTAAAATGTTAATGAAGGGAAACAGACTTTTCCCAACGTCAGAAACACTCACTAAAATCAAAATACAACCAAGCAACAAAAGTACATTTCTTTGCCTCCAAATCTTCCTAAAAAACGCCATTGGAAAGATGGTTTTTATACTCGTTCCTCACTGTAAAATATAATATAAAATATAATACTGTTAAATGTAAGACAGTCACTTTAACACAACTACAAATGTTACATTATTTACGTGTTCTGGGTGCATGGTTTACTCTTTAGTGATTAAAACACAACTACCAATTTACATTATTTACGTGTTCTTGTTTTATGGTTTATCCTTAGTGACTTTAACACAACTACCAATGTCACATTATTTACGTATTCTGGGTGCACGGTTTACTCTTTAGTGATTAAAACACAACTACAAATGTTACATTATTTACGTATTCTGAGTGCATGGTGTACTCTTTAGTGATTAAAACACAACTAACAATGTTACATTATTTACGTGTTCTGGGTGCATGGTTTACTCTTTAGTGATTAAAACACAACTACAAATGTTACATTATTTACGTATTCTGGGTGCATGGTTTACTCTTTAGTGATTAAAACACAACTAACAATGTTACATTATTTACGTGTTCTGGGTGCATGGTTTATTCTTTAGTGACTTTAACTCAACTACCCAGGTTCGATTATTAACATGTTCTGAACGTGTAGTTTACCGTTTCGTGACTTTATCACAATTAAAAGTTATATTATTTGTGTGCTCTGGATACATGGTTTACTGTTTTGTTACTTAACTTATAACTACCAATGTTACATTATTTATGTATCCTGGGAGCATGGATTACTCCTGAGTGACTTTAGCACAACTGCTTTGTTACATTATTTACGTGTTGTGTATGGATGGAGTGCTCTTTGTAACTTAACTCGATATTTACGAATGTTATATTATTTACATATTCTTGATGAATGGTTTGCCCTTTAGTGATTTTATCACAACTAAATGCTACTTTATTTACGTGTTCTGGGTGCGTGGGTTACTGTTTAGTGACTTTAACACAACTACAAATTTCACATTACTTACGTGTTCTGGGTGCAAGGTTTCCTCTTTACTGACTTTACACAACATCCATTATTACATTATTAACGTTTTCTGGATTCATAGATTACTCTTTGATTAGGTATCTCGATAACTACCAATGCTACATTATTTACGTGTTCTGGGTGAATGATTTTATCTTTAGTTAGTTAACTCGATAACTACGAATGTTAAATTATTTACGTGTTTTGGTTGCATGATTTACTCTTTAGTGATTTTAACATAACTACCAATATTACATTATTTACGTATTCTGGATGGATGGTTTACTCTTTAGTAACTTTATTTCAACTACGAATGTCACATTATTTAAAAGTACTGGATACATGGTTTACTGTTTAGTAACTTTAACACAACTACCAGTATTACATTATTTACGTGTTCTGGGTGCATGGTTTAATCTTTAGTGACTTTAACATAATTACCAATGTTACATTATTAAGTTATTCTGGGTGCATGATTTACACTTTAATGACTTTAACATAACTACCAATGTTACATTATTAACTTATTCTGGGTGCATGGTTTACTCTTTAATGACTTTAACATAACTACCAATGTTACATTATTAAGTTATTCTGGGTGCATGATTTACACTTTAATGACTTTAACATAACTACCAATGTTACATTATTAACTTATTAAGGGTGCATGGTTTACTCTTTAGTGACTTTAACATAACTACAAATGTTACATTATTGACTTATTCTGGGTGCATGGTTTACTCTTTAGTGACTTTAACATAACTACCAATGTTACATTATTAACTTATTCTGGGTGCATGGTTTACTCTTTAATGACTTTAACATAACTTCCAATGATACATTATTAACTTATTCTGGGTGCATGGTTTACTCTTTAGTGACTTTAACATAACTACCAATGTTACATTATTAACTTATTCTGGGTGCATGGTTTACTCTTTAGTGACTTTAACATAACTTCCAATGATACATTATTAACTTATTCTGGGTGCATGGTTTACTCTTTAATGACTTTAACATAACTACCAATGTTACATTATTAAGTTATTCTGGGTGCATGATTTACACTTTAATGACTTTAACATAACTACCAATGTTACATTATTAACTTATTAAGGGTGCATGGTTTACTCTTTAGTGACTTTAACATAACTACAAATGTTACATTATTAACTTATTCTGGGTGCATGGTTTACTCTTTAGTGACTTTAACATAACTTCCAATGTTACATTATTAACTTATTCTGGGTGCATGGTTTACTCTTTAATGACTTTAACATAACTACCAATGTTACATTATTAAGTTATTCTGGGTGCATGATTTACACTTTAATGACTTTAACATAACTACCAATGTTACATTATTAACTTATTAAGGGTGCATGGTTTACTCTTTAGTGACTTTAACATAACTACAAATGTTACATTATTAACTTATTCTGGGTGCATGGTTTACTCTTTAGTGACTTTAACATAACTACCAATGTTACATTATTAACTTATTCTGGGTGCATGGTTTACTCTTTAATGACTTTAACATAACTTCCAATGATACATTATTAACTTATTCTGGGTGCATGGTTTACTCTTTAGTGACTTTAACATAACTACCAATGTTACATTATTAACTTATTCTGGGTGCATGGTTTACTCTTTAGTGACTTTAACATAACTTCCAATGATACATTATTAACTTATTCTGGGTGCATGGTTTACTCCTTAGTGACTTTAACATAACTACCAATGTTACATTATTAACTTATTCTGGGTGCATGGTTTACTCTTTAATGACTTTAACATAACTTCCAATGATACATTATTAACTTATTCTGGGTGCATGGTTTACTCTTTAGTGACTTTAACATAACTACAAATGTTACATTATTAACTTATTCTGGGTGCATGGTTTACTCTTTAGTGACTTTAACATAACTACCAATGTTACATTATTAACTTATTCTGGGTGCATGGTTTACTCTTTAATGACTTTAACTCCACTCCCATTGTCACATTATTTTGGTGTTGTGTGTGGATGGTGTGCTTTTTAGTTACTTAATTCGATATTTAGAAATGTTATATTACTTAACTCTATCACTACTAAAGTTACATTATTTAAGAGTTCTGGATCTATGAATTACTCTTTAGTGATTTCAACACAATTATTTCGCTATGGAAATAAAACTTTTAGGAATTGTTAATTGATTTACGAACTATGAAGCACGTGCTTAGTTTATAGTTTTATTGTTAAAAAGCTATATAAAGAATTGTTTATCTTTGTATCTGTAAAAATATTCTGCATTTAATATAAGAAATATCTCTCCACTGTACTATTTAGTATAAGAAATCTCTCTCCACTCTGTTTTCTTATTTGCATCAGAGCCTCATAAAATTTAGTTTTCATATTTTGGAACATTAAAAATAATTGATAAATGAAAACGTTTCTTATTGCATGTTCTGAAACTATTTTTAGTTTTATTAGAAATGGTAACATCTAATAAAATTTATTCAAGTAATTAATTTGTTAAATTATTTTCCTTACGTTTTAAACACAGTTTATAGCTTGAGTAATAAAGTTTTGAATACACAGTTTATAGCTTGAGTAATAAAGTTTTGAATACACAGTTTATAGCTTGAGTAATAAAGTTTTGAATACACAGTTTATAGCTTGAGTAATAAAGTTTTGAATACACAGTTTATAGCTTGAGTAATACATTTTTGAATATACAGTTTATAGCTTGAGTAATAAAGTTTTGAATACACAGTTTATAGCTTGAGTAATAAAGTTTTGAATACACAGTTTATAGCTTGAGTAATAAAGTTTTGAATACACAGTTTATAGCTTGAGTAATAAAGTTTTGAATATACAGTTTATAGCTTGAGTAATAAAGTTTTGAATACACAGTTTATAGGTTGAGTAATAAAGTTTTGAATACACAGTTTATAGCTTGAGTAATAAAGTTTTGAATACACAGTTTAGATATCCGTTAATATTATTATAAAACCATTGATTCTGATATTCATAAAATAGTTTTATTTAAACAAAACTTTGAAAATAATTAATATTTACTTGATAAGTTGAAGTTGTTCATCATGTTATCAGTCTTTAGTCTAAGTAACAAGTTTAGGTTTCGTAATGAAGTAAAACACATTAAATTTTGATGAGATAATGTTTAAAAATGCAACTTTAACTTTTAACTGTAACGGATTTACTGTGAATTTTAAAAAAATTAAATATCTTCGTTTGTTCCAGTTCAATGTATGTAATGAATATCGTTAAATTATTATTGCTTTAGTCCTGCCTGTTCTCTAATTTTGTGGAAGAATCTCGAGAGTAAGAATAAGTCATATAAAACACGAATATCCTTGAACTTTCGAGAACGTATCCTTAAAGTTTATAAATCGACGAGCCGAGAGACAGTAATAAAATATTGTTTAGTTGCTGCAGTCAGTATACCATAATCCTTGGACGCTATAACTCTGATTAATGCTTATTAATAGGAAAACTACAGAATTTGGACAGGAACGTTTATAGATTTCGATCAGTACAAACCGTTCAACTTCGGACATTACTATTTCTACAAGGACGTTAAATATCTGTCTTTCTTTGTGAAAGGTTAGCTTGTAAACCACGTTAGTCTAAACAAGTATAGAGGTAGCTAGCATTCCCATCAGTTGAAATGTATCCGTCTATCAACATAAAAGTAATTTGTGCTTCGTGGACCTGGACCATTGATAAAATATTCAGTTCCAAACCATATAGAATACTGAATATTGTTTATGAGTGTGAAATGTTTCATAGATAAATTATTATTTGTAATAACCGTTATTATAATTGTATTATTATTTTTATATTTTAATATATACTTGTGTTCAGAATGTTTGTTTTTCTTATAACAAAGCCACATCCCATTATCTGCTGAATCCGCCGAGGGAAATCAAACCCCTGACTTCAGCGTTGTAAATCCGAAGATTTACCGCTGTACCAGCGGGGGACGTGTTAAGAAAGAAACTTGTCTGTATCAATGTTGTGGGTAAATATAATAAATTTGATACATATTAGCATTTAATTAATTTATAAATTAGAATTACATTTCCTGCTATATGAAATCTTAATAGCTAGTTAACATAACATAATAAATCAGAGACTCCTCCGGGATGCCTCCAGTGGCTCAGCAGTATGTCTGCGGACTTACAACGCTAAAAATGGGGTGTCGATACCCGTGGTGGGTAGAGCACAGATAGCCCAATGTGTAGCTTTGTGCTTAATTCAAAACAAAAACAACATCGTCCGCGATAAATTATATTACGTAACATAAAATAACTTTTACAGAATGAGAAACAAATCTGTGATGATAATAAACCATACTATTTAAACTGTGATGATAATGAATTATTTAAACTTGTATTTCCTTTAATTTTAGTAATTGCGCGTGGTTATTACATTTTGGTGAATTTTACAGATAATTAAAATTATTTGATTTTAACTTTATATGAACTGAGATAAAAGCGACGTACCACAATAACTGTTCAACTTAAAGAATAGTTACGACCATAATGATTATTTGGTAAACAATAAATATATGAAGATCATTCGATTCTTCGAGTTATACATTCTGATAAAGAACGTGAATCTTCCAGAGGATCAGAAAAGTATATGAAACGTGAAGACGAGTTGCTGAGGCCAAGATTGCTATTATTTAATCCAATTTGGTTTTTAAAATTGGGGACGAGATGAGGCAATCAGGTGAATAATGCAAGAAGTATCCACAAAGTTCGAGACAGAAGCGAGTTACCTTGCCTAACTGTAGGGACCTTCCATACACAACATGGTGTGAAGGTAATTCGTATTAAGAAAGAGAGCATATAGGAAAATAGAAATTAGAGGTTACATTAGCTTCAACCGGCTTCACAGGAAATCTCTATACACTAAATGAAAGTTACAACACCAGAAATCTAACTTCTAGTTTCAATAAACGTGGAAACACAACAGAATAAATACAATAAAACAGAGGCGCAACACAGCAAAATTCATAAAAACAGGTAGTTTAAACCAAAGACACCCATCTCTATCTGCATCAGGTTGTACTGGCGTAAGAATTGTTAATTGGTTGGCATCAGGGAAGAGATAACCAGAAGTAGGTAATCCTGCTGAAGGTCCCGTAGCACTTTACGAGATCACTTTCAGAATATATATCTTTCTTATAGCACAATCGCATTGGGCTATCTGTTGTTCAGAAGATAAGCAGGCATGGATCTACCAATGAATTCTGTAAACCATCTATTTCAACAATACTCACTCGAATGACAAATGACAATACCATAAACGATGAAAAAGGAAAATACCAAAACTTAGCTGGACAGTGTGAAGAAATATATGAATATACTGAGAAAAGACGAAACACAATTTTAAAAACAAATTGTACTTGTTTCAACTTTAATTAACAAGTGTAGTTTTGTGTTTCACGACTTTAAATAAAATTGTACTTTGTTTCAACTTTAATTAACGAGTGTAGTTTGTGTGTTTCACGACTTTAAATAAAATTGTACTTTGTGCTAACTTTAATTAACGAATGTAGTTTGTGTTTCACTACTTTAAATCAAATTGTACTTTGTTTCAACTTTAATTAACGAGTGTAGTTTTTGTGTTTCACAACTTTTAAATCAAATTGTACTTTGTTTCAACTTTAATTAACGAGTGTAGTTTGTGTTTCACTACTTTAAATCAAATTGTACTTTGTTTCAACTTTAATTAACGAGTGTAGTTTTGTGTTTCACAACTTTTAAATCAAATTGTACTTTGTTTCAACTTTAATTAACGAGTGTAGTTTTTGTGTTTCACAACTTGAAATCAAATTGCACTTTTTCCAATTTTAATGAACGAGTGTAGTTTGTGTGTTTCACGACTTTAAATAAAATTGTACTTTGTGCTAACTTTAATTAACGAGTGTAGTTTGTGTTTCACGACTTTAAATAAAATTGTACTTTGTGCTAACTTTAATTAACGAGTGTAGTTTTTGTGTTTCGCAACTTTAACTCAAATTGTACTTTGTGCTAACTTTAAAATGACTAATGTTTATTTTCAGAATCTTTTCTTTGACTTAATATAATAGTGCGAGTTCAATTTATCTTTCGTTCGAGGGACTTTATAACATTGATTGTTTGTTTGTTTAGAATTAAGCACGAACCTTCACAATGTGCTCTGACCACCAAGGGTATCAAAACCCGGTTTCTAGCGGTGCGAGTCTGCAGACATACTGCTATGCCACTGGGTTTGCAGGATTGAGGTCGGAAGATATTCCGTAGTAAAGTGTTATTGTTGAATGTAGTGGAGATGAAGAGACCCATCGGGCAATGAGAACAGTAGACAGTCTGTACTTAATCATTAGAGACCGTTGCTATTAACAGCTGTGTGGGCAGAAAATTATTATAAAACATATTCGGGAGGGGGGCATACATTAATTAGGTATGATGGCTACAGTTACCTCTATGGATTGCTGACTAATTTACTTTGGTCCATTTGATGTTCTAGTTTAGTGACTACCAAATTAGTGTTCCAACGAAGTATTGAAGGCGCGAGGAGTTTTCCAATTATGATATAATTAACAACAAAGTGACGTCCAAAGTTAGGACTATTTTTAGATCGTGAAACCATGTAAGCTGTAAAAGTTGCAGCCTAATAATTGAAACGCTTTTTCCATCATTAAATAGATTAGGCCTAACAATTCAGCTCGTCATCACTTTCCACTGCAAACTCTTGAGATACTATTTCCACAACCAATAGTAAAACTGACTGACAGTTTACAATGCCACAACGGCTGAAATATCGGACATATTTCTTGCGACTGGTATAAAAATTCGTAACCTTCAGGTTTCGAGTTGAGCGCCTAAACCAACTATTCAACAGTTCTCACAGTAACACTGCCTCAAAACAATTTCACAATCGTTTAACAATACTTGAAATACAAATGTAGTTGTTTGCCTATTTTACTACACATGACGTTCCCAAATGCCGTATTGTTACAGCATGAAAGAGGTTTCGTATCTGTGTCAGCTATCCCAAAGTTACCACTGTAAGACTAAAGGTAAGGCAGCTAGATATCAACACCCACCGCCAACTAATGGGCTACTGTTTTACCAACGAACAGTGAGATTGACCGTCACATTAAAACGTTCTCACGAATGAATGGGCGAAAATGTTTGGTGTGACGGGGATTCGAACCCTCGACCTTAGGATTACCAGACGAGTGTCTTAATCACTTGGTTATGCCGTGCCCCATGAAATGAGTAAAGTAACCTTTGTTGTATTTCAAAATAATAAACATTTAATGGATAAAAGACATATCTACCAAGTCAGAAAATTACTGTCTTGATTCGTGTCTACAGACGACCAACCACAAAAACACGAATCAGTTTAATGTGGTAGTGAACCATCAGTACACTTAGTTGTGGTATGGTGTTTAATACATTACAACAATAGAGTTAGTTGTGGTAGTACTGTTTAATACATTACATCAGTACACTTAGTTGTGGTAGTGGTGTTTAATACATTACAACAATAGAGTTAGTTGCGGTAGTACTGTTTAATACATTACATCAGTACACTTAGTTGTGGTAGTGGTGTTTAATACATTACAACAATACAGTTAGTTGTGGTAGTAGTGTTTAATACATTACAACAATACAGTTAGTTGTAATAGTAGTGTTTAATACATTAAATGAGTATACTTAGTTGTGGTAGTGGTATTTAATACATTACATCAGTACCCTTAGTTGTGGTAGTAGTGTTTAATACATTACAACAGTACAGTTAGTTGTGGTAGTAGTGTTTAATACATTACAACAATACAGTTAGTTGTAATAGTAGTGTTTAATACATTAAATGAGTATACTTAGTTGTGGTAGTGGTATTTAATACATTACATCAGTACCCTTAGTTGTGGTAGTAGTGTTTAATACATTACAACAGTACAGTTAGTTGTGGTAGTAGTGTTTAGTACATTACATCAGTACACTTAGTTGTGGTAGTGGTGTTTATTACATTACATCAGTACAGTTAGTTGTGGTAGTAGTGTTTAATACATTACAACAATACAGTTAGTTGTGGTAGTGGTGTTTAATACTATTATAATAATACAGTTAGTTTTGGTAGTAGTGTTTAATACAATATATCAGTACACTTAGTTGTGGTAGTGGTGTTTAATACTATTATAATAATACAGTTAGTTTTGGTAGTAGTGTTTAATACAATATATCAGTACACTTAGTTGTGGTAGTGGTGTTTAATACTATTATAATAATACAGTTAGTTTTGGTAGTAGTGTTTAATACAATATATCAGTACACTTAGTTGTGGTAGTAGTGTTTAATACATTACAACAATACAGTTAGTTGTAATAGTAGTGCTTAATACATTACAACAATAGAGTTAGTTGTGGCAGTAGTGTTTAATACATTACAACAATAGAGCTAGTTGTGGCAGTAGTGTTTAATACATTACAACAGTACAGTTAGTTGTGGTAGTAGTGTTTAATACATTACATCAGTACAATTAGTTGTGGTAGTGGTGTTTAATACATTACAGCAGTACAATTAGTTGTGGTAGTAGTGTTTAATACATTATATCAGTACACTTTGTTGTGGTAGTGGTGTTTAATACATTAGAACAATACAGTTAGTTGTGGTAGTAGTGTTTAATACATTACACCAGTACACTTAGTTGTGGTAATGGTGTTTAATACATTACAACAATACAGTTAGTTGTGATAGTAGTGTTTAATACATTACATCAGTACACTTAGTTCTGGTAGTGGTGTTTAATACATTACGACAATAGAGTTAGTTTTGGTAGTAGTGTTTAATACATTACAACAATAGAGTTAGTTGTGGCAGTAGTGTTTAATACATTACAGCAGTACAATTAGTTGAGGTAGTGGTGTTTAATACATTACAACAGTACCGTTAGTTGTGGTGGTAATGTTTAATACATTACATCAGTACACTTAGTTGTGGTAGTAGTATTTAATACATTACAACAATACAGTTGTGTTAGTAGTGTTTAATACATTACATCAGTTCAGTTAGTTGTTGTAGTGCTGTTTAATACATTACAACATTACAATTAGTTGTGGTAGTAGTGTTTAATACATTACAACATTACAATTAGTTGTGGTAGTAGTGTTTAATACATTACATCAGTACACTTAGTTGTGGTTGTGGTGTTTAATACATTACAACAGTACCGTTAGTTGTGGTGGTAATGTTTAATACATTACATCAGTACACTTAGTTGTGGTAGTAGTATTTAATACATTACAACAATACAGTTGTGTTAGTAGTGTTTAATACATTACATCAGTTCAGTTATTTGTGGTAGTGCTGTTTAATACAATACAACATTACAATTAGTTGTGGTAGTAGTGTTTAATACATTACATCAGTACACTTAGTTGTGGTTGTGGTGTTTAATACATTACAACAGTACCGTTAGTTGTGGTGGTAATGTTTAATACATTACATCAGTACACTTAGTTGTGGTAGTAGTATTTAATACATTACAACAATACAGTTGTGTTAGTAGTGTTTAATACATTACATCAGTTCAGTTATTTGTGGTAGTGCTGTTTAATACAATACAACATTACAATTAGTTGTGGTAGTAGTGTTTAATACATTACATAAGTACACTTAGTTGTGGTAGTGGTGTTTATTACATTACATCAGTTCAGTTAGTTGTGGTAGTGCTGTTTAATACATTACAACATTACAATTAGTTGCGGTAGTAGTATTTAATACATTACAAAAAAACAGTTGTGGTAGTAGTATTTAATACATTACAACAGTGCAGTTAGTTGTGGTAGTGGCGTTTAATACATTACAACAATACAGTTAGTTGTGGTAGTAGTGTTTAATACATTACAACAATACAGTTAGTTCTGATAGTAGTGTTTAATACATTACAACAGTACAGTTAGTTGTGGTAGTAGTGTTTAATACATTACAACAGTACAGTTAGTTGTGGTAGTAGTGTTTAATACATTGCAACAATACAGTTAGTTGTGGTAGTAGTGTTTAGTACATTACATCAGTATATTTAGTTGTGGTAGTAGTGTTTAATACATTACAACAGTACAGTTAGTTGTGGTAGTAGTGTTTAATACATTACAACAATACAGTTAGTTGTGATAGTAGTGTTTAATACATTACAAAAATATAGTTAGTTGTGATAGTAGTGTTTAATACATTACAACAATATAGTTAGTTGTGATAGTAGTGTTTAATACATTACAACAGTTCAGTTAGTTGTGGTAGTGGTTTTTAATACATTACAACAATACAGTTAGTTGTGGTAGTAGTGTTTAATACATTACAACAATACAGTTAGTTGTGATAGTAGTGTTTAATACATTACAACAGTACCGTTAGTTGTGGTGGTAATGTTTGATACATTACATCAGTACACTTAGTTGTGGTAGTAGTATTTAATACATTACAACAATACAGTTGTGTTAGTAGTGTTTAATACATTACATCAGTTCAGTTAGTTGTGGTAGTGCTGTTTAATACATTACAACATTACAATTAGTTGTGGTAGTAGTGTTTAATACATTATATCAGTACATTTAGTTGTGGTTGTGGTGTTTAATACATTACAACAGTACCGTTAGTTGTGGTAGTGGTGTTTAATACATTACATCAGTCTATTTAGTTGTGGTAGTGGTGTTTATTACATTACATCAGTACAGTTAGTTGTGGTAGTAGTGTTTAATACATTACATCAGTTCAGTTAGTTGTGGTATTGCTGTTTAATACATTACAACATTACAATTAGTTGTGGTAGTAGTATTTAATACATTACAAAAAAACAGTTGTGGTAGTAGTGTTTAATACATTACACCAGTACAGTTAGTTGTGGTAGTGGCGTTTAATACATTACAACAATACAGTTAGTTCTGATAGTAGTGTTTAATACATTACAACAATACAGTTAGTTCTGATAGTAGTGTTTAATACATTACAACAATACAGTTAGTTGTGGTAGTAGTGTTTAATACATTGCAACAATACAGTTAGTTGTGGTAGTAGTGTTTAGTACATTACATCAGTACATTTAGTTGTGGTAGTAGTGTTTAATACATTACAACAGTACAGTTAGTTGTGGTAGTAGTGTTTAATACATTACAACAATACAGTTACTTGTGATAGTAGTGTTTAATACATTACAAAAATATAGTTAGTTGTGATAGTAGTGTTTAATACATTACAACAGTACAGTTAGTTGTGATAGTAGTGTTTAATACATTACAACAATATAGTTAGTTGTGATAGTAGTGTTTAATACATTAAAACAGTTCAGTTAGTTGTGGTAGTGGTTTTTAATACATTACAACAATACAGTTAGTTATGATAGTAGTTTTAATAAATTACAACAACAGAGTTAGTTGTGGTAGTTGTTTTTAATACATTACAACAATACAGTTAGTTGTGGTAGTAGTGTTTAATACATTACAACAATACAGTTAGTTCTGATAGTAGTGTTTAATACATTACAAGAATACAGTTAGTTATGATAGTAGTGTTTAATACATTACAACAGTACAGTTAGTTGTGGTAGTAGTGTTTAATACATTACAACAGTACAGTTAGTTGTGGTAGTAGTGTTTAATACATTGCAACAATACAGTTAGTTGTGGTAGTAGTGTTTAGTACATTACATCAGTACATTTAGTTGTGGTAGTAGTGTTTAATACATTACAACAGTACAGTTAGTTGTGGTAGTAGTGTTTAATACATTACAACAATACAGTTAGTTGTGATAGTAGTGTTTAATACATTACAAAAATATAGTTAGTTGTGATAGTAGTGTTTAATACATTACAACAATATAGTTAGTTGTGATAGTAGTGTTTAATACATTACAACAATATAGTTAGTTGTGATAGTAGTGTTTAATACATTACAACAGTTCAGTTAGTTGTGGAAGTGGTTTTTAATACATTACAACAATACAGTTAGTTGTGATAGTAGTGTTTAATACATTACAACAATACAGTTAGTTGTGGTAGTGGTTTTTAATACATTACAACAATACAGTTAGTTCTGATAGTAGTGTTTAATTCATTACAACAATACAGTTAGTTGTGGTAGTAGTGTTTAATACATTACAACAATACAGTTAGTTGTGATAGTAGTGTTTAATTCATTACAACAATACAGTTAGTTGTGGTAGTGGTGTTTAGTAAATTAGAACAGTACCATCAGTTGTGGTAGTGGTGTTTAATACATTACAACAATAGAGTTAGTTGCGGTAGTGGTGTTTAATACATTACAACAATACAGTTAGTTGTGGTAGTGGTTTTTAATACATTACAACAATACACTTAGTTCTGATAGTAGTGTTTAATACATTACAACAATACAGTTAGTTGTGATAGTAGTGTTTAATACATTACAACAATACAGTTAGTTGTGATAGTAGTGTTTAATTCATTACAACAATACAGTTAGTTGTGGTAGTGGTGTTTAGTAAATTAGAACAGTACCATCAGTTGCGGTAGTGGTGTTTAATACATTACAACAATACAGTTAGTTCTGATAGTAGTGTTTAATACATTACAACAATACAGTTAGTTGTGATAGTAGTGTTTAATTCATTACAACAATACAGTTAGTTGTGGTAGTGGTTTTTAATACATTACAACAATACAGTTAGTTCTGATAGTAGTGTTTAATACATTACAACAATACAGTTAGTTGTGATAGTAGTGTTTAATACATTACAACAATACAGTTAGTTGTGATAGTAGTGTTTAATACATTGCAACAATACAGTTAGTTGTGATAGTAGTGTTTAATACATTACAACAATACAGTTAGTTGTGATAGTAGTGTTTAATACATTACAACAATACAGTTAGTTGTGATAGTAGTGTTTAATACATTACAACAGTACAGTTAGTTGTGGTAGTGGTGTTTAGTAAATTAGAACAGTACCATCAGTTGCGGTAGTGGTGTTTAATACATTACAACAATACAGTTAGTTCTGATAGTAGTGTTTAACACATTACAGCAATACAGTTAGTTGTGATAGTAGTGTTTAATACATTACAACAATACAGTTAGTTGTGATAGTAGTGTTTAATTCATTACAACAATACAGTTAGTTGTGGTAGTGGTTTTTAATACATTACAACAATACAGTTAGTTCTGATAGTAGTGTTTAATACATTACAACAATACAGTTAGTTGTGATAGTAGTGTTCAATACATTACAACAATACAGTTAGTTGTGATAGTAGTGTTTAATACATTACAACAATACAGTTAGTTGTGATAGTAGTGTTTAATACATTACAACAATACAGTTAGTTGTGGTAGTGGTGTTTAATACATTACAACAATACAGTTAGTTGCGGTAGTGGTGTTTAATTCATTACAACAATACAGTTAGTTGTGGTAGTGGTGTTTAGTAAATTAGAACAGTACCATCAGTTGCGGTAGTGGTGTTTAATACATTACAACAATACAGTTAGTTGTGATAGTAGTGTTTAATACATTACAACAATACAGTTAGTTGTGATAGTAGTGTTTAATTCATTACAACAATACAGTTAGTTGTGGTAGTGGTTTTTAATACATTACAACAATACAGTTAGTTCTGATAGTAGTGTTTGATACATTACAACAATACAGTTAGTTGTGATAGTAGTGTTTAATACATTACAACAATACAGTTAGTTGTGATAGTAGTGTTTAATACATTACAACAATACAGTTAGTTGTGATAGTAGTGTTTAATACATTACAACAATACAGTTAGTTGTGATAGTAGTGTTTAATACATTACAACAATACAGTTTGTTCTGATAGTAGTGTTTGATACATTACAACAATACAGTTAGTTGTGATAGTAGTGTTTAATACATTACAACAATACAGTTAGTTGTGATAGTAGTGTTTAATACATTACAACAATACAGTTAGTTGTGATAGTAGTGTTTAATACATTACAACAATACAGTTAGTTGTGGTAGTGGTGTTTAGTAAATTAGAACAGTACCATCAGTTGTGGTAGTGGTGTTTAATACATTAAAACAGTACAGTTAGTTGTGGTAGTGGTGTTTAGTAAATTAGAACAGTACCATCAGTTGTGGTAGTGGTGTTTAATACATTACAACAGTACCATCAGTTGTGGTAGTGGTGTTTAATACATTACAACAGTGCAGTCAGTTGTGGTAGTGGTGTTTAATACATTACAACAGTACAGTCAGTTGTGGTAGTGGTGTTTAATACATTACAACAGTACAGTCAGTTGTGGTAGTGGTGTTTAATACATTATAAAAGGACAAGTAGTTGTTATTTTCTATATACACCTTCAACAGTATGTTATTACTATTGTTTTTATACAGTATTCTATTACTATTGTTTGTATATAGTATTTTATTACTGTTGATTATATACAGTATTCTATTACTATTGTTTATATACAGTACTTTATAACTATTGTTTACATACAGTATGCTATTATTATTGTTTATATACAGTATGCTATTACTATTGTTTATATACAGTAGTTTATTACTATTGTTTATATACAGTACTTTATAACTATTGTTTACATACAGTATGCTATTACTATTGTTTTTATTCAGTACTTTTTACTATTGTTTATATACACTATGCTATTACTATTGTTTACATACAGTATGCTATTACCATTGTTTATATACAGTATATGCTATTACTATTGTTTATATACAGTATATGCTATTAATATTATTTATATACAGTATGCTATTACTATTGTTTATGTACAGTATGTTATTTTTGTTTTTTTAAAAATGATACGTTTTTGTTTTACTATTAAAGTAACTTTGTTCGCAGCTGGTATCGAACACCGGTCGTGACCTGATTGTTAGTGTACCATTACAGAAGATCCAAACTTCCATTAGACTATATCCTTGTAGTGGATAGTGATTGGCTGCCTTCACTGTAGAAAGTAGTGGAAAATTTGGTCTTTGTTTTAACCCTAAAATCTCTGACCTGTATATGGCGATAGATAACAACACAAAATATTTGCAGTTGTTTCAGACTTTCATACACCCTCTAACTTACTACTAACACATAGTTTAGGGTTTCAGGATGTCCTTGAGGTGTGATAAGTACATTTTTAATAATTACACTAAATTGTTAACTTATGAAGGGGACCGAGAGTGTCTGTTGCTAAACATAATGGGTCATTTATGGTGCGCCCAGCCCAGATTTGGAAGTTATAAAATATAAAGCTGGCCTGACTTTGAAATTGAAAAAGTGAGGCATTATAATAGCAGCGAGTGGAATAAACATACGCGATGAAATAGAGATCTAACATGTTTAGCAAAGCTCAGTGAACAATGATTCGAAAACCAATGAAACACAATAACTGGTACACAATTGCTCAGTTAAATAAAATAAATTACACTCACCTTTAATAATATAGTAGGTGCTTGTGTACCCCCTGTGTAGCGGCTCTCTCAGCCGGTATAGGATAGAGTCCTTTGGGGTAAGAACATTTCATATGGCAAGGCCGTACTGTGATATGATTGGAAGGCATACTGGTGTGCATCTACTCTAGAGGACAGATGGCCAGTTTTGTGGTATTTTGGGATTAAACGCATTCGGTTTGTCATTGTGTAAACACGAACTCACCGTGCAAAACAACGTCACAAATGGAGTCACACACATATATATATATATACACTTACACACTCAATATATATATATACATACATATACTTACCACACATATACACACACATATATAATAACAAAATACAGTTAAAATAAGGAAATATAAGTAACACTAAGATGATATAACTACAGTCATAGTAAGACACAATAAGTTACCCTAAGGTGATATAACTACAGTCAGGGTAAGACACTGTAAGTAACACTGAGGTGATATAAGTACAGTCACAGTAAGACACTGTAAGTAACACTGAGGTGATATAACTACAGGCACAGTAAGACACTGTAAGTAACACTGAGGTGATATAACAACAGAAACAGTAAGACTGTAAGTAACACTGAGGTGATATAACTACAGTCACAGTAAGACACTGTAAGTAACACTGAGGTGATATAACTACAGGCACAGTAAGACACTGTAAGTAACACTGAGGTGATATAACAACAGAAACAGTAAGACTGTAAGTAACACTGAGGTGATATAACTACAGTCACAGTAAGACACTGTAAGTAACACTGAGGTGATATAACTACAGTCATAGTAAGACACAATAAGTTACCCTAAGGTGATATAACTACAGTCAGGGTAAGACACTGTAAGTAACACTGAGGTGATATAAGTACAGTCACAGTAAGACACTGTAAGTAACACTGAGGTGATATAACTACAGGCACAGTAAGACACTATAAGTGACACTGAGGTGATATAACAACAGAAACAGTAAGACTGTAAGTAACACTGAGGTGATATAACTACAGTCACAGTAAGACACTGTAAGTAACACTAATGTGATATAACTACAGTCTCAGTAAAGCACTGTAAGTAACACTGAGGTGATATAACTACAGTCATAGTAAGACACAATAAGTTACACTAAGGTGCTATAACTACAGTCTCAGTAAGGCACTGTAAGTAACATTAAGGTGATATAACTACAGTCACAGTAAGACACTGTAAGTAACACTAAAGTGATATAAGTACAGTCACAGTAAGACACTGTAAGTAACACTGAGGTGATATAACTACAGTCGTAGTAAGACACTGTAAGTAACACTAAGGTGATATAACAACAAAAACAGTAAGACACTAAATAATTCTTCGGTTCATGGTATGCCTATATTTTCTCAAGTTTGCAAATTGAACTTTATTGCTGTACATATATGGAGTTAGAGTAGCTTTTAATAGAACAGTGGAATTTGAAGTAGTTTATTGGTTGGCGGATGGCTTTGTTGTGTAATTTTCATCGCCTTTGCCTCCTAGTGAAAAGTCGGGAACGACTACAGCAAATAGTTCTTTTGTTATCTGTTTCTGTATCATATGTTTAAATAAAGTGATTACAGAACGTCAGTGTAAGGGGTAACTGATCTGACCACTATAATGTAACTGTAAGGGGTAACTGATCTAATGATTACAATGTTACTGTAAGAGGTAACTGATCTGCTCATTACAATGTTACTGTAAAAGATAACTGATCTAATCAGTACAATATTACTGTGAGAGGTAACTGATCTAATGACCATAATGTTACTGTTAGAAGGGTAACATGACCTAATAACTATTAATTATCTTTAGGATAACATTGTACATGACATTTCCCGTAAGTACAATATTACTGTGAGAGGTAACTGATCTAATGTTACTGTTAGAAGGGTAACATGACCTAACAACTATTAATTATCTCTAGGATAACATTGTACACTATACATGACATTTCCTGTAAGTACAATATTACTGTGAGAGGTAACTGATCTAATGTTACTGTTAGAAGGGTAACATGACTTAACAACTGTTAATTATCTCTAGGATAACATTGTACATGACATTTCCCGTAAGTACGATATTACTGTGAGAGGTAACTGATCTAATGTTACTGTTAGAAGGGTAACATGACCTAACAACTGTTAATTATCTCTAGGATAACATTGTACATGACATTTCCTGTAAGTACAATATTACTGTGAGAGGTAACTGATCTAATGTTACTGTTAGAAGGGTAACATGACCTAACAACTGTTAATTATCTCTAGGAGAACACTATACATAACATTTCCTGTAAGTACAATATTACTGTGAGAGGTAACTGATCTAATGTTACTGTTAGAAGGGTAACATGACCTAACAACTGTTAATTATCTCTAGGATAACACTATACATGACATTTCCTGTAAGTACAATATTACTGTGAGAGGTAACTGATTTAATGTTACTGTTAGAAGGGTAACATGACCTAACAACTGTTAATTATCTCTAGGATAACACTATACATGACATTTCCTGTAAGTACAATATTACTGTGAGAGGTAACTGATCTAATGTTACTGTTAGAAGGGTAACGTGACCTAACAACTATTAATTATCTCTAGGATAACACTATACATGACATTTCCTGTAAGTACAATATTACTGTGAGAGGTAACTGATCTAATGTTACTGTTAGAAGGGTAACATGACCTAACAACTGTTAATTATCTCTAGGATAACACTATACATGACATTTCCTGTAAGTACAATATTACTGTGAGAGGTAACTGATCTAATGTTACTGTTAGAAGAGTAACGTGACCTAACAACTATTAATTATCTCTAAGATAACACTATACAAGACATTTCCGGTAAGTTTATTTACTTGAGAAGGTGTTGCGACTTTTTCGAGATTTGTTCTTTTGTGAATTAACTAGGGTAGTAATTTATAGCAAAATGAAAACGTTTCTTTAGGTATTTTCATTAGTGACAAAGTTAGTTTTACTATAACCAAGTTATGCGATGTTTTCACAGTGATACTTTTGAAGTGGAGCTATTTTGGTTCTCTGTCACAAATACAAAATGTGCGAAAACATTCCAACCGAAACGCCACCTTTCCATCAATCGAAAAAGCTTTTTCGAGTATTACATTCACTTGTGTAAACAACACTACAGCTGCGGAGAATGAAACCTCACCTGTTCCAAGTGTATTTGGGTTATTTTTATCTCGAAGAAGCTGGTTATCCTTAGATCACCTGAAAAGTCCCACATCACGTGTGTTGGGCATAACTATAAACATTCGTGTCTGTTTTTACACCTTACTTTGTTTACCTCCACCTGTGACTTGTCTCGTCTCTTCGTTACTTGGTTCCTAAAAATATCTTTGAAATTGTCTCTTTGCATAAACATATTTCAAGAAGTATTTATTAAGATAGGTGTTGTACAGTAGTAAATTATTAAGATAGGTGTTGTACAGTAGTAAATTATTAAGATAGGTGTTGTACAGTAGTAAATTATTAAGATAGGTGTTGTACAGTAGTAAATGATTAAGATAGGTGTTGTACAGTAGTAAATTATTGTTTCGTTAAGAATTTGTATCACGCAAAACCGTTTGTTGAATTATTAAATGTTGTGATTGAAACGAATGGTGTTTAGTTTTTTATTGTTATGTCAGCTCGTTTTGGGTTGTTAAACGAAATATATATAGTTTTATTACAAATCATTCAGGTCAGTGGTAAGTTTACTGGCTTACAACATTAAACTTCGGGATTCGATTATCCGCGGTGGACAAAATGCAGATAAGCCATGAACATTCTTTGTAAACAACAAAACACCTTATATTGATAAGTCAAATAATTTTTTAGTATGAAGATAAATTGTTTTTGTTTGTTGTAACAGCGTTTTATCTCCTCTTTATAAAAGTTTGGTCGAAAGAAGTGATTGTTATGAGATATTTAAGGAAGTTGACTGAAGGTTATGAAACTATCCGTTGTTTTAGGCTATGAAAGTAATTAATGTGTGAAGAAAGTCGTACGTAACCAGAACTTAGAGAGTAAGTAGTCCAAACTGGAACTGAAAAGAATCAAAACAGTCTCAACAATTCCGTTTCCTCATTCAGTCACTGGTTTGGCTTAAAGTTCAAATAAACACCTAAAAGTGTAGTCTCACTGTTTATCTATGAGTAGAACAAATAAGTAAAGATAAACTTAGATGGAACTGTGATTATTTATAGATAATATCCTGTTTTTATCTCTGAAAGTTGTGCTGTTGCTAATGTAACTTAAGTTGTTCTTTTAGACGGAAGGAAGAGTTGTGTGCTTTGAACATGACAGTCTTACGACTGAGCTTCTTACAAAACTAATTGTTAAGACGCACGATAATGAGATAGAAGAAAGCTGAAAGCGGGCGATAATAATGTTTTATTGTTAGGACGCACGATTATGAAATAGAAGAAAGCTGAAAGCGGACTATAATAATGTTTTATTGTTAGGACGCACGATTATGAGATGGAAGAAAGCTGGAAGCGGGCGATAATAATGTTTTTATTTAATGCACTCGGTCTCCTATCATATTAATTGTTAAAACGCACGATTATGAGATAGAAGAAAGCTGGAAGCGGGCGATAATAATGTTTTTATTTAATGCACTCGGTCTCCTATCATATTAATTGTTAAAACGCACGATTATGAGATAGAAGAAAGCTGGAAGCGGGCGATAATAATGTTTTTATTTAATGTATTCGGTCTCCTATCATATTAATTGTTAAGACGCACGATTATGAGACAGAAGAAAGCTGGAAGCAAGCTATAATAATGTTTTATTGTTAAGGTGCACGGTTATGAGATAGAAGAAAGCTGGAAGCGGGCGATAATAATGTTTTTATTTAATGTACTCGGTCTCCTATCATATTGATTGTTAAGACGCACGATTATGAGACAGACGAAAGCTGGAAGCAAGCTATAATAATGTTTTATTGTTAAGATGCACGGTTATGAGATAGAAGAAAGCTGGAAGCGGGCGATAATAATGTTTTTATTTAATGTACTCGGTCTCCTATCATATTGATTGTTAAGACGCACGATTATGAGACAGACGAAAGCTGGAAGCAAGCTATAATAATGTTTTATTGTTAAGGTGCACGATTATGAGATAGAAGAAAGCTGAAAGCGGACTATAATAATGTTTTTATTTAATGTACTCGGTCTCCTATCATATTGATTGTTAAGACGCACGATTATGAGACAGAAGAAAGCTGAAAGCGGACTATAATAATGTTTTTATTTAATGTACTCGGTCTCCTATCATATTAATTGTTAAAACGCACGATTATGAGATAGAAGAAAGCTGAAAGCGGACTATAATAATGTTTTTATTTAATGTACTCGGTGTCCTATCATATTGATTGTTAAGACGCACGATTATGAGATAGAAGAAAGCTGAAAGCGGACTATAATAATGTTTTTATTTAATGTACTCGGTCTCCTATCATATTAATTGTTAAAACGCACGATTATGAGATAGAAGAAAGCTGAAAGCGGACTATAATAATGTTTTTATTTAATGCACTCGGTCTCCTATCATATTAATTGTCAAGATGCACGGTTATAAGATAGAAGAAAGCTGGAAGCGGGCGATAATAATGTTTTTATTTAATGTATTCGGTCTCCTATCATATTAATTGTTAAGACGCACGATTATGAGACAGAAGAAAGCTGGAAGCGGGCTATAATAATGTTTTTATTTAATGTATTCGGTCTCCTATCATATTAATTGTCAAGATGCACGGTTATAAGATAGAAGAAAGCTGGAAGCGGGCGATAATAATGTTTTTATTTAATGTATTCGGTCTCCTATCATATTAATTGTTAAGACGCACGATTATGAGACAGAAGAAAGCTGGAAGCGGGCTATAATAATGTTTTTATTTAATGTATTCGGTCTCCTATCATATTAATTGTCAAGATGCACGGTTATAAGATAGAAGAAAGCTGGAAGCGGGCGATAATAATGTTTTTATTTAATGTATTCGGTCTCCTATCATATTAATTGTCAAGATGCACGGTTATAAGATAGAAGAAAGCTGGAAGCGGGCGATAATAATGTTTTTATTTAATGTACTCGGTCTCCTATCATATTAATTGTTAAAACGCACGATTATGAGACAGACGAAAGCTGGAAGCAAGCTATAATAATGTTTTATTGTTAAGGTGCACGATTATGAGATAGAAGAAAGCTGAAAGCGGACTATAATAATGTTTTTATTTAATGTACTCGGTCTCCTATCATATTAATTGTTAAAACGCACGATTATGAGATAGAAGAAAGCTGAAAGCGGACTATAATAATGTTTTTATTTAATGCACTCGGTCTCCTATCATATTAATTGTCAAGATGCACGGTTATAAGATAGAAGAAAGCTGGAAGCGGGCGATAATAATGTTTTTATTTAATGTATTCGGTCTCCTATCATATTAATTGTCAAGATGCACGGTTATAAGATAGAAGAAAGCTGGAAGCGGGCGATAATAATGTTTTTATTTAATGTATTCGGTCTCCTATCATATTAATTGTTAAGACGCACGATTATGAGACAGAAGAAAGCTGAAAGCGGGCTATAATAATGTTTATTTAATGCACTCGGTCTCCTATCATATTAATTGTCAAGATGCACGGTTATGAGATAGAAGAAAGCTGGAAGCGGGCGATAATAATGTTTTTATTTAATGTACTCGGTTTCCTATCATATTGATTGTTAAGACGCACGATTATGAGACAGAATAAAGCTTGAAGCGGGCGATAATAATGTTTTTATTTAATGTACTCGGTCTCCTATCATATTGATTGTTAAGACGCACGATTATGAGACAGACGAAAGCTGGAAGCAAGCTATAATAATGTTTTATTGTTAAGGTGCACGATTATGAGATAGAAGAAAGCTTGAAGCGGGCGATAATAATGTTTTTATTTAATGTACTCGGTCTCTTATCATATTGAACTGGAAATCAGGAGTGTTTAAAAAGTTGTTTTCGAGTGAAAGTTAAGTGAAAGTATAAATATATTTCAGGTGAGATTAGAATCTAATGATCAAAATTCAGATATCTGGACTTTAGAAAATATATATTAAAACAGTCTGAGATTACTGCAGTTCATTCTGAATAAAAACAAACGATTTGTTTTGGCTAATGTTAAAAATCTGTCGAAGCACACGTCGTTTTAAACACGTTTCTGGAGATGTTTATTGGCAGAATGTAGAAACAGTAAAAAGTTATTTATTGATATGGAGTTGTTAAAAACTAATAAATCAGTGTAAGCACCTGGAAGATCTATATCTAAACTAGCTAATTATTGGTTGTAATTAAGCACAGAGTAACATAATGGGCTATTTGTGCTGTGCCCACCACCATTATTGAAACCTGGTTGATAGCGATGGACGTCCGCAGACATACATCCGTGCCACTGACGGGGGGCATTTTTTACGCATCCTCTCTCTGTTGCAGCAAGAGAATTTTGCCAATATACATAAGCACGACTATCCTTGCTGAGTTTTGAGTTCACCAATACACATAAGCACGGCTACCCTTGCTGAGTGTTGAGTTCACCAATATACATAAGCACGGCTACCCTTGCTGAGTTTTGAGTTCACCAATATACATAAGCACGGCTACCCTTGCTGAGTTTTGAGTTCACCAATATACATATGCACGGCTACCCTTGCTGAGTTTTGAGTAAACCAATATACATAAGCACGGTTACCCTTGCTTAGTTTTGAGTTCACCAATATACATAAGCACGGCTACCCTTGCTGAGTTTCGAGTTAACCAATATACATAAGCACGGCTACCCTTGCTGAGTTTTGAGTTAACCAATATACATAAGCACGGCTAACCTTGCTGAGTTTTGAGTTAACCAATATGCATAAGCACGGCTACCCTTGCTTAGTTTTGAGTTAACCAATATACATAATCACGGCTACCCTTGCTGAGTTTTGCGTTCACCAATATACATAAGCACGGCTTCCCTTGCTTAGTTTTGAGTTAACCAATAGGCTACCCTTGTTGAGTTTTGAGTTAACCAATAGGCTACCATTGCTGAGTTTTGAGTTAACCAATAGACTACCATTGCTGAGTTTTGAGTTAACCAATAGGCTACCCTTACTGAGTTTTGAGTTAATCATAACTTTTTAGTGGCTGAAATATTTCCCTTTCAGACAAACGTGACATGCATTGAATGAATCGCTAGTTCGGAATTAGTATGTTACTCATATAAACCAAGTGAATGAATAAATTTCATATTCAGTAGACACTAATCAATAAATAAAAATTACGAACATAAGAAGATAAAAAACAAGAAAAATGGACAAAATATATAGATGCACGTAACGTGACCACTAAAGCAACAATGTTTCTGATCTGGTCCATTACCATCTCACAATTGTGGTGCCTAATCACTCACTGAAGATCCTTAAACAAGTCTCTCTGCATAAGAAACACGGTGGAAGCGAAACAATGTCTAACAACATGTTGCAGACCTTCTTGAAAAAAGGAATGCTACAATTCACATGTGAATCATTTCCCAGTGGCTGCTCAGGTTAACATCAAACTGGGTTAAACGTGGTGACCTGTAACATCAACCACAAGCTATTGAACCATAATGGAGATGGTATTCATAAAATCAACGACTTGGTAAATTTATTTATTTTAAGATACAACAATTTACTAAGTTGTATTTATAGGTCAGTGTTTAACACCGTTTCGATTATGTATTCATCCTGTCAAGTGTTTAGAAACCAGTCTTTAAGAAGATAGAAACTAAAGAAACTACAAATAATAACAGGTTAAAACGTAAATAAAGTTTAGAAGGTCTTAAAAATTAAAAACGCAGTTAAGGTGGACGGTGTCACTGTCGCCAATAACACTGCCCGGCGTCAGGGTGAATCCGTGGTACAAACAAATCAAAATGGTGTGGTCGTAACAATGGCACAACAGTAATATGTTGTGACACGAGTGTCACAAAGGCCACACTTTAGTGCATCAGCCTCAAATGAGAGAAAACGGTGAGTTAAAAAATTGTGACTAATACATAGCCTAGCCAGAACAACTTCCTCCTGTGACTAATACATAGTCTAGCCAGAACAACTTCCTCCTGTGACTAATACATAGCCTAGCCAGAACAACTTCCTCTTGTGACTAATACATAGTCTAGCCAGAACAACTTCCTCCTGTGACTAATACATAGCCTAGCCAGAACAACTTCCTCCTGTGACTAATACATAGTCTAGCCAGAACAACTTCCTCCTGTGACTAATACATAGCCTAGCCAGAACAACTTCCTCTTGTGACTAATACATAGTCTAGCCAGAACAACTTCCTCCTGTGACTAATACATAGCCTAGCCAGAACAACTTCCTCCTGTGACTAATACATAGTCTAGCCAGAACAACTTCCTCCTGTGACTAATACATAGTCTAGCCAGAACAACTTCCTCCTGTGACTAATACATAGCCTAGCCAGAACAACTTCCTCCTGTAACTAATACATCGCCTAGACAGGAACAACTTCCTCCTGTGACTAATACATGAGTCTAGCCAGAACAACTTCCTCCTGTGACTAATACATAGTCTAGCCAGAACAACTTCCTCCTGTGACTAATACATAGCCTAGCCAGAACAACTTCCTCCTGTAACTAATACATAGCCTAGCCAGAACAACTTCCTCCTGTGACTAATGCATGAATCTAGCCAGAACAACTTCCTCCTGTGACTAATACATAGCCTAGCCAGAACAACTTCCTCCTGTAACTAATACATCGCCTGAGACAGAACAACTTCCTCCTGTAACTAATACATGGTCTAGCCAGAACAACTTCCTCCTGTGACTAATACATAGCCTAGCCAGAACAACTTCCTCCTGTAACTAATACATCGCCTAGACAGAACAACTTCCTCCTGTGACTAATACATGGTCTAGCCAGAACAACTTCCTCCTGTGACTAATACATGGCCTAGCCAGAACAACTTCCTCCTGTAACTAATACATCGCCTAGACAGAACAACTTCCTCCTGTGACTAATACATAGTCTAGCCAGAACAACTTCCTCCTGTGACTAATACATAGTCTAGCCAGAACAACTTCCTCCTGTGACTAATACATAGCCTAGCCAGAACAACTTCCTCCTGTAACTAATACATAGCCTAGCCAGAACAACTTCCTCCTGTGACTAATACATAGTCTAGCCAGAACAACTTCCTCCTGTGACTAATACATAGCCTAGCCAGAACAACTTCCTCCTGTAACTAATACATCGCCTAGACAGAACAACTTCCTCCTGTAACTAATACATAGTCTAGCCAGAACAACTTCCTCCTGTGACTAATACATAGCCTAGCCAGAACAACTTCCTCCTGTAACTAATACATCGCCTAGACAGAACAACTTCCTCCTGTGACTAATACATAGTCTAGCCAGAACAACTTCCTCCTGTGACTAATACATAGCCTAGCCAGAACAACTTCCTCCTGTAACTAATACATCGCCTAGACAGAACAACTTCCTCCTGTAACTAATACATAGTCTAGCCAGAACAACTTCCTCCTGTGACTAATACATCGCCTAGACAGAACAACTTCCTCCTGTGACTAATACATAGTCTAGCCAGAACAACTTCCTCCTGTGACTAATACATAGCCTAGCCAGAACAACTTCCTCCTGTAACTAATACATAGCCTAGACAGAACAACTTCCTCCGTCTGATCTTTATGGCCAAAGAGCAACTGGCGCGGAGTCGAGCCTTCAGTATAAAACCACGGTCCGTATATGGGATAGAACCAGAGCAGGCGGACTTAGCTGCGGTGTCAGCGAGCTCGTTCCCGCGAATGCCAACGTGGCCCGGCATCCAGAAAAACTGGATAGAAGTAGATGACAGAGAAATGGGCCAGTCGGTTTTGAATATTGGTGAGAACTAACATGAAACAATTCCAGGGCCAGTAGAGAACTAACAGAATAGTATAAATAGTGCAGTTTGAGTACTGACTAGCTACTATGTGATCCAGGGCAAGAGAAATGGTGCACAGTTCAGCACTGAACACAGAAGTTGTAGAGGGGATTCTGCACACAACCACTGAACCACAACAAACCATGGCAGAGCCCACACAGTTACTGATTTGGAACCATCCGTATCAATAGGAATGGAAAGATGGTTTGAAAGATGTTCAACAAATAACAGACAGCATTTTCAATCAGGAGTGTCTACTTTCTTCAGATGACTTAAAGATAGGTCACATTTGGGGACTGTAAGAAGCCATGGTGGGATGAGCTGACCAGTGGATACAGCAATGTTATCCATGGACATACCCAATTCAGCCAACTGCACCTGGTTAAGAAGGCCAAAAGGAGCATGACAGATCGTCTGTTCTGAACAAGTATGGTCCGCTGGGGAAAGAAAACACAACCCCAGGTGGGATGCTGTGGTAACGATCGAAGTTTTGAAGTATATAATAAGGGCAATTGCAAACGGCGGAGGTTAAGAGGATGTTCATGAGACTCAGTGGACAAACTCTGAACTGGAGTAGTGCAGAAAATCTCCGTGTAGAGCTGAAGCCCCAGATGGTGAACAGGATCCAAAATCTTAAAGGCTGAGGTCCTGGAAAAAACCATAGACCAGAAATCCACAGTCCAGTTTGGATTAAATGAGGCCAAGAGAGATCTTTAGCATAGAACATCAATTTGTTGGTTTACTGTCATCGAAACCCACACTGGGTGAGCGAGAGAAGTTGTTTGATTTGAGGAACCAAACAAGACAAACATTAACCATCCTCTCTAAGGTCTTACAGAGATAGCTCATTAAAAGCAATTGAATGGTAGTTTGAAGGAATCTTGGGATCCTTCCCAAGCTTAGAGAAAGTAGAACAACAGCCTGGCATCAGGCATTAGGATCCTGCCAGATCTGGTTAAAACAACCAGAAGAATAGAAAGAGAGGTAGGAGAGAGATGGCGCAGTATTTCGTAGTGAATATCATCAGGTCTGACCAATGTGCTGCCAGGCCAATGAAGAACAAACTTTAGTTCCACCAGTATAAAGAAATAAGATGATAGGCCTGAAAGGAAAGAGGCGATCACTTTGCCTGAAACTCGATAGCCAAAGAAGGCAGGGGAATGAAACAGAAGTGCTAGATGCACGAGAAAAGCTTTTACCGTGTGTTTGGTGATGTTCTGAGCATCAGCAATTTCTTGGCCATCAAAGCGCAAAATATAAAGGGAGAGAGAGGTATAATGCCCACTCATCTTCCACATTTTGTCCCATATGACTTTGGAACTGGTGGTAGAAAAGATGCTGGTTGTGAAGTTAATCCAAGATTCCTTCTGGCTTTACATCTTACCAAAATGGCATGTGCACAAGCTCCTGAAAAGCAATACAGTTTGAAAGTGGGGAATACCTACGAAATGTACCCCAAGCCCGTTTCTGAGCCTTCCGAACAGAACAAGGATACCACAGAAAGCAAGTTGAGGTTTAAGGAATAGATTGAACATCTGCCTCAACAATACAATCAGTCACTGCAGTTGTCTATCAATGGTAGGGTGAAGTTCTGATAGAGCAATGACCGAAAGCTAGTTGGACTGGTACAGCTTCCACCGAGGCACGTTGCATCGACCACAGCCAGTATCCCTCAAATAGACAGGAAAATGAACACTGTCCCGTGGGTCACTGTCAACCCCCAAAAGAAGTAAGTAAAAAAAGTGAATGGAAACAGATATAGATCATTAGCAGTAATAGACTGACTAATTTCATAAAAATAAGTGTAAGAAAATTTATTGAAGAAAGAAAGGTTGTGATCCGAGAGAATATACTCTATGGTACGACTCTTTCCAATAATATCACCACCACCCCAGAGGAGATTATGTCCATTCAAGTCCCCCAAGATTAAAAAGGGAAGCAGCAACTGCTCAGTGAGAGAATCAAGGTCTAATTGATCATAAGTCTCTCCATGAGACAGGTAGAGAGAATAAACAGTGATGGTATGACTCAAGGAAACACGGATGGCTACGGCCTTGAAGGGTGTATGGAGTGGCAAAGACATGGCAGGCACATGTCAGAAGTACCACCCCTCCCCTCTCCATGCACTCGTCCATCACACAACCTGTTATTCTGGTATAAATAAAACTGCTAAAATGTAACTATATCGACAGGTTTCAAAAAACGTTTACAGTGAGGAGAGACACAAAGGATGACAAGAATCAATCATACCCTTAATGCCATAAAACGAAAACCTCGACAGTTCCACTGTATCAGTAGCCATGTTTACTTACGTGGAGGAAAACTGGGCAGAGAGCCATTCTGTTTCCAACCATTTTTTTGTTGTTGTCAAAGCAGGTCTATCGACCTCCATGGATTGTTTCCTGGGTTGAGTGGGCAGGTCTCTGTCAGTAGACTAAGATTCCAGCGAGTGAGGGCATGGACAAATATTCATTCTGCACCTCGTGTTCAAAAAAGATGGACTCGAGGAAATGTCAGAAGCTGGAGCAAAGGAAGATGACTCGGGAGCCACTGAAAAGAATGGTAGGAACAGAAATAGAAGTTGACTCATCAACTTTCTTAACATTGAAGGCAAAATACTTTTCACACGGTTGAAAAACGACTTTGTTGGAGGCATGGAAAGATATGTCTCCATTCCCACAGTGACAATGGAACATATTTCAACAGCACATGTCTGAGATGGAGTGGAGAAATAACTTCTGAGCTTCAGGGTAGGAAATAGTTTTCAGTTTTAAATGTTGTACCTTCTCCCACACAGAGCAAGAACAAGAGATGTGAACACGTAACACAGTGAGGTTCCAGTTCACACTCACAGGTTTTTACCACCACAACAAACACATGTCAGGGAACCACAACAAGATGCCTTTGAATGAATGAACTGCTGACAGTGGAAACATCAGAGAGGGTGTGGAATATATGGCTATAGCTTACAGTTCAAGTAACCTGTTGTGATAGTGGCAGGTGGGCGTGGTAAAGTAAACGTTAGAATTGGAACATTGGTTGGCAGCATTATATCTCACATATGAATGGAGATAATGCACACTGCAGAAATTCTTGGCTAGAGAAACCAGCAAGGATCTCCGACTCTGGAATGCTCTTTAAATCCCTCTCAACAGTAACTCCTTTTGAGAAATTCAAACTAGCATGAGGAGTAACTCAATGGGTATATCCCCAATGATTTTAGAATTCAAAAATTCAAAAAAAATTCAAGGTGTTTTGGTGTAGATGTTTCCACCAATGTATCTCCAGAGCACAACTTCGTTACTGACTTGGGGAGCCAGCAAGCCCCTCTAACCCCTTTTAAATAATAAAAAGGAGAAATCAACCCTAAGAATTTCTCAGATAAGGAATGATGTAGAACGAAAAATCAGTCTCGTTTAGGTATTCACAATAAAGACTAAATTTCAGTGTCTACTTACCCTACCCACCAAGAAGCCCTACAAGAAGATGCACTACACTGTGAAACGAAAAAACTGCAGCAAAGCAAGGGTATTGTGAACATAATACCCAAACACCAGCATTGCACACACAGTGTCCACAAGACTCGTTGAAATGTTCAACACTGGCACTCAGTTAACCTTAGCCGTTTGATCCTAGGAGCTACCCTAAGGCCGTTACATCTTCAAGAATTCAAGGCCCAAGTGGCATTTTAATTTTGGACCCTTCAACCACCAGGATCCTCTCCTCTCCTTCACAGATCGCCAAGCAAGGAAACTTCTCTTGGAGGTCTCCCTCACTACCTAACATGAATCCATCCCGACGGGTATAGACCAGTGTTAAACACAATGTTGATCCTGCCAAAAGTGTTTATAGACAAGAGTTTACCACAATGTTGAGCTTGTCAAGTGTATACAGACCATGGTTTAACACAATGTTCATCCTGTTAAGTTTATAGACCCCTGTTTAACACAGTGTTATTTTTGACAAGTGTTTAACACAATGTTGATTGTTACAAGTGTATACAGACCAGTGTTCAACACAATATTGATTGTGACAAGTGTTTATAGACCAGTGTTCAAACAATATTGATTGTGACAAGTTTATAGACCAGTGTTCAACACAATATTGATTGTGACAAGTGTTTATAGACCAGTGTTCAACACAATATTGATTGTGACAAGTGTCTATAGACCAGTGTTCAACACAATATTGATTGTGACAAGTGTATACAGAGCAGTGTTTAACACAATATTGATTGTGACAAGTGTATACAGAGCAGTGTTTAACACAATATTGATTGTGACAAGTGTATATAGACCAGTGTTCAACACAATATTGATTGTGACAAGTGTATATAGACCAGTGTTCAACACAATATTGATTGTGACAAGTGTATACAGAGCAGTGTTTAACACAATGTTGATCCTGTCAAGTGTTTATATGCCCATGTTTAACACCATATTTCTGTTATTTATTCCACCATAATAAAAAATATATATTAGTGGAAATCTTTATTTATCAAAACACATTCAGATTAAAATTCCTTGTTACATATTTCTGCTGAGTGATTTAGTTTCCTCCAAATACTTATTGTTAGTTTTTTAAATAAACAATCAAGCTGTTTCTACTTAATCTCACTTTAAAAGGTTCTTATTACATTGTACAAAGATTACTCACTGAAACTCATAGTTGATTAGAACAGAAAGATGTTTTAATCATGAAATTCACCTATTTTATAAAAGAAACACTGAAAAATGTTAGTAAAATTATCTTTTGTTCAAATATAAACTTCACAGAGGTTACCACTATCAGTACAAACAAGCTGAGCAGTAAATCTGATTCACAGAGACACATAAAGAGTCCCACAGGTTATAACACAACCACTTTCCCTCTAAACACACAATAACCAGTGAATCTGACCAGTAAAGACACTCATGTTACACGTGCATATGAGCAGGTAGTGTCCATTTATAAAAATAACAAAACAACCCAGTGTTTGTCACAACAATCTTTTGTGTTGGAAAAAAGGTTCAGATCTGGTAAAAAAAAAACAAGGAAAAAACTGAGGATGGCATGGGAAAAACTGTTTCAGATACCATAAAATAACACAGGACAAACTGAAGATGGCATGGGAAAAACTGTTTCAGATACCATAAAATAACACAGGACAAACTGAAGATGGCATGGGAAAAACTGTTTCAGATCTGGTTAAAATAACACAGAACAAACTGAGAATGGCATGGGAAAAACTGTTTCAGATCTGGTAAAATAACACAGAACAAACTGAGAATGGCATGGGAAAAACTGTTTCAGATCTGGTAAAATAACACAGAACAAACTGAGAATGGCATGGGAAAAACTGTTTCAGATCTGGTAAAATAACACAGAACAAACTGAGAATGGCATGGGAAAACTGTTTCAGATACCATAAAATAACACAGGACAAACTGAGAATGGCATGGGAAAAACTGTTTCAGATACCATAAAATAACACAGGACAAACTGAAGATGGCATGGGAAAAACTGTTTCAGATCTGGTTAAAATAACACAGAACAAACTGAGAATGGCATGGGAAAAACTGTTTCAGATACCATAAAATAACAGGACAAACTGAGAATGGCATGGGAAAAACTGTTTCAGGTCTGGTTAAAATAACACAGAACAAACTGAGAATGGCATGGGAAAAACTGTTTCAGGTCTGGTTAAAATAACACAGGACAAACTGAGAATGGCATGGGAAAAACTGTTTCAGATCTGGTAAAATAACACAGAACAAACTGAGAATGGCATGGGAAGAACTGTTTCAGATCTGGTAAAATAACAGAACAAACTGAGGATGGTATGGGAAAAACTGTTTCAGATACCGTAAAATAACACAGGACAAACTGAAGATGGCATGAGGAAAAACTGTTTCAGATCTGGTTAAAATAACACAGAACAAACTGAGAATGGCATGGGAAAAACTGTTTCAGATACCATAAAATAACACAGGACAAACTGAGAATGGCATGGGAAAAACTGTTTCAGATCTGGTTAAAATAACACAGAACAAACTGAGGATGGCATGGGAAAACTGTTTCAGATCTGGTTAAAATAACACAGAACAAACTGAGAATGGCATGGGAAAAACTGTTTCAGATCTGGTTAAAATAACACAGAACAAACTGAGAATGGCATGGGAAAAACTGTTTCAGATCTGGTAAAATAACACAGAACAAACTGAGAATGGCATGGGAAAAACTGTTTCAGATCTGGTAAAATAACACAGGACAAACTGAGAATGGCATGGGAAGAACTGTTTCAGATACCGTAAAATAACACAGGACAAACTGAGAATGGCATGGGAAAAACTGTTTCAGATACCATAAAATAACAGAACAAACTGAGAATGGCATGGGAAAAACTGTTTCAGATACCATAAAATAACACAGGTCAAACTGAGAATGGCATGGGAAAAACTGTTTCAGATACCATAAAATAACACAGGACAAACTGAGAATGGCATGGGAAAAACTGTTTCAGATACCGTAAAATAACACAGGACAAACTGAGGATGGCATGGGAAGAACTGTTTCAGATACCGTAAAATAACAGAACAAACTGAGGATGGTATGGGAAAAACTGTTTCAGATACTGTAAAATAACACAGGACAAACTGAAGATGGCATGGGAAAAACTGTTTCAGATACCGTAAAATAACACAGGACAAACTGAGGATGGCATGGGAAGAACTGTTTCAGATCTGGTTAAAATAACACAGGACAAACTGAGGATGGCATGGAAAGAACTGTTTCACATCTGGTTAAAATAACACAGAACAAACTGAGGATGGCATGGGAAGAACTGTTTCAAATCTGGTAAAATAACACAGGACAAACTGAGGATGGCATGGGAAGAACTGTTTCAAATCTGGTAAAATAACACAGGACAAACTGAGAATGGCATGGGAAGAACTGTTTCAAATCTGGTAAAATAACACAGGACAAACTGAGAATGGCATGGGAAGAACTGTTTCAGATACCGTAAAATAACAGAACAAACTGAGGATGGTATGGGAAAAACTGTTTCAGATACCGTAAAATAACACAGGACAAACTGAGAATGGCATGGGAAAAACTGTTTCAGATACCATAAAATAACACAGGACAAACTGAGAATGGCATGGGAAAAACTGTTTCAGATCTGGTTAAAATAACACAGAACAAACTGAGGATGGCATAGGAAAAACTGTTTCAGATCTGGTTAAAATAACACAGAACAAACTGAGAATGGCATGGGAAAAACTGTTTCAGATCTGGTTAAAATAACACAGAACAAACTGAGAATGGCATGGGAAAAACTGTTTCAGATCTGGTTAAAATAACACAGAACAAACTGAGAATGGCATGGGAAAAACTGTTTCAGATCTGGTTAAAATAACACAGAACAAACTGAGAATGGCATGGGAAAAACTGTTTCAGATCTGGTAAAATAACACAGGACAAACTGAGAATGGCATGGGAAGAACTGTTTCAGATACCGTAAAATAACACAGGACAAACTGAGAATGGCATGGGAAAAACTGTTTCAGATACCGTAAAATAACAGAACAAACTGAGGATGGTATGGGAAAAACTGTTTCAGATACCGTAAAATAACACAGGTCAAACTGAAGATGGCATGGGAAAAACTGTTTCAGATACCGTAAAATAACACAGGACAAACTGAGAATGGCATGGGAAAAACTGTTTCAGATACCGTAAAATAACACAGGACAAATTGAGGATGGCATGGGAAGAACTGTTTCAGATACCGTAAAATAACAGAACAAACTGAGGATGGTATGGGAAAAACTGTTTCAGATACTGTAAAATAACACAGGACAAACTGAAGATGGCATGGGAAAAACTGTTTCAGATACCGTAAAATAACACAGGACAAACTGAGGATGGCATGGGAAGAACTGTTTCACATCTGGTTAAAATAACACAGAACAAACTGAGGATGGCATGGAAAGAACTGTTTCAAATCTGGTAAAATAACACAGGACAAACTGAGGATGGCATGGGAAGAACTGTTTCAAATCTGGTAAAATAACACAGGACAAACTGAGGATGGCATGGGAAGAACTGTTTCAAATCTGGTAAAATAACACAGGACAAACTGAGGATGGCATGGGAAGAACTGTTTCACATCTGGTTAAAATAACACAGGACAAACTGATGATGGCATGGGAAGAACTGTTTCACATCTGGTTAAAATAACACAGGACAAACTGAGGATGGCATGGGAAGAACTGTTTCAAATCTGGTAAAATAACACAGGACAAACTGAGGATGGCATAGGAAGAACTGTTTCAAATCTGGTAAAATAACACAGGACAAACTGAAGATGGCATGGGAAGAACTGTTTCAAATCTGGTAAAATAAAACAGGACAAACTGAGGATGGCATGGGAAGAAGTGTTGCATATCTGGTAAAATAACACAGGAAAAACTGAATATATCACAGGAAGAAGTAAAGATAATGTGGGAAAATTCACACACACACACACACAATCATGAACACAGATTTTCTAGATAAATGTTGTTAAACAAATAAAAACATTAATAGTAATAATAAAAAATTCCATAAAAACGTCAGCTTATATAAAAATCTCATCATAGCTGCAGAGAACAGTAAAAATCACTTTAAGAGTTAATGGCACTTGGGTAGATGCTAAATAAAAGAGTTAATGTTTCTACCACCTCATAAATATTAATACCTTGACATGAATGTAGGTTTAATAAAACATGCAATATTTTTGTACAAATATCCATGCAGTGTACAAGTGATCTACACTAAAATATAGCTACAAAGAGCAGAGTTGGAAAAATCTATGCTGGTTAAAAGCTAACTTGTTTAAATACAGTAAAGTTAAATATAATATGCACATTAATTGAAAAAAATATTCAAATGTCAGTAAAATTACAACCTAATAAATAAGACATGATTTTTGAAGTCAACCTGCTGATTATAATATCATTAGTTTCAGGTTTAAAAAAGATAAAACAACACAATGATATAATCAACCTCTAACAATAGAACACAACATACAAGATATGAAGAAACTCTTCAAGTATTGTTAAAATTAACTCAACGCCAATGAAATACAAACCACGTGACTGATGAAAAAGGTACATACTTTAGAAATATAAAATCAACATAAGCAACATGGTACTTATGAGTTGTTAAATCACACACCTTCAGAACATTTTAAGATATACCATTTAAAATATTAGCTACTTTTAATTTACTGTTTCAGCAACACTAACTTGTATTTTAATAATTTTAGTATTTGAAAATCATAAAACAAAGTTAAATGGTTACCATAATCACATCTGCTCAATAATATAATACTGAAATTAGGCTAACAGACACTAGCACAAAATTTAACTTTCAAAGAAGAAAAATATTCAAATTAACAAGCACGTCCGAAGCACAACATAACAAACACAGTTGATATCACTACAGTAATATTCTACATGTCCAGTTGAGATTATTTACTTTAGGTTTTCACCTTTATTTAAATACATCAATCAGTATAAGATACTTGAAGATTGGTCAACCTCAAAATAATACTCAACACTTCCATCTTAATATGCTGCCATTTTTAAACCCTTATAAAATTCTTTATAAAACACTCATACCAAAGAAAGGTGAATTTAAAATACTACATATAATATCTTGTCTCTCTTAAAATGCTATATCAAATTTTCCATACAGGTCCATTTTAGTATCACAAGAATTGATACTATGGTTAACAATTTTATATACAAAAACAGTCATGGGATAAAAATAAATGTTTCAGGAAAACCTTAAGAAGTACAGTAACTGATACCAAAAACTTGTTATAATAATAATATCTGTCAATGTTAGTTAATAGAAAAATATTCAGATCAAACAACTCACAACTGTTATATTCCACCCGAAGTTAATTACTTGTTAATTAGAGGAAGAACCTTGTGGTAGTCAGACAACACAACTGTTACATTCCACCTGACAGTTAACTACTACTTAATTAAAGGAAGAACCTTGTGACAGTCAGACAACACAACTGTTACATTCCACCTGACAGTTAATTACTTGTTTATTAAAGCAATATTCACAAAACATTAACTGAGCTACAGAGGTAAAATTTTGTGGCAGTAAAGTAGTAGAAAGCACTGGCTTGTCCTCTCACTGTTTTCCACCATAAGTAGGGTTCTTGAAAGTTGTTGTTGCTTGTTTATAAATAGGATTTTCTCCCTACAAGTAAAGAACAAAGTTTATATCACACAAGATGTTCATGAACCATGCAATAAATTAACAGACTTTTGTTTACTTTCAAAGGAAACAAAATAAAACCCACTTTTTGTTTGGCAGTACAACTCCACCCACCTTCTGTCCAGTTATACAACTCTACCTAATAACACAACTCCATCAAACTTCTGTCCAGTTATACAACTCTACCTAATAACACAACTCCATCAAACTTCTGTCCAGTTATACAACTCTACCTAATAATACAATTCCATCCACCTATCTTCTGGCCAGTAATAAAACTTCACCTAATAGTACAACTCCACCCACCTTCTGTCCAATAATACAACTCCACCTAATAGTTCAACTTCACCCATCCACCTTCTGTCCAATAATACAACTTCACCTAATAGTACAACTCCACCCACCTTCTGTCCAATAATACAACTCTACCTAATAATACAACTCCATCCACCTATCTTCTGGCCAGTAATACAACTCCACCTAATGGTTCAGCTCCACCCACCTTCTGTCCAATAATACAGCTCCACCTAATGGTTCAACTTCTCACCCATCCACCTTCTGTCCAATAATACAACTCCACCTAATGGTTCAACTTCACCCACCCACCTTCTGTCCAATAATACAACTCCACCTAATAGTTCAACTTCACTCATCCACCTTCTGTCCAATAATACAACTCCACCTAATAGTTCAACTTCACCCACCCACCTTCTGTCCAATAATACAACTCCACCTAATAGTTCAACTTCACCCACCCACCTTCTGTCCAATAATACAATTCCACTTAATAGTAGAACTCCAGGCCCGGCATGGCCAGGAGGGTTAAGGCATGCGACTCGTAATCTGAGGGTGCGGGTTTGCATCCCCATGGCATCAAACATGCTCGCCTTTACAGTCATGGGGGCATTATAATGTGACAGTCAATCTCACTATTTATTGGTAAAAGAGTAGCCCAAGAGTTGGCAGTGGGTGGTGATAACTAGCTGCCTTCCCTCTAGTCTTACGCTACTAAATTAGGGATGGCTAGAGCAGATAGCCCTCGAGTAGCTTTGCGAGAAACTCAAAAAAGAAACAAGTACAACTCCACCCACCCACCTTGTGTCCAGTAATACAACTTCACCTAATAGTGCAAGTCCACCCACCCACCTTCTGTCCAGTAATACAACTTCACCTAATAGTACAAGTCCACTCACCCACCTTCTGTCCAGTAATACAACTACCTTCTTTTAAACCCTACCTTTCCACATACTTTCTAAGATCTTTATACAGTACTAGTGTATAAAGTAAATTTAAACAACACTTAAAAAACAAAGTAATAAAGTATGTCATGTCAGGTTCTAGTCAACTGCCAAGGTTTAGACATCTGACAGTTTTAAACATTTCAAATACAGTTATTTTATGGACTGTAGTGGCATTATAATACAATATAACTGTATCACTGTGAGGCCTGTTACTTACAGTATCCCACTTTGCCATCTGTCTTTCCTTCTCAAACTTGGCAAATTCTCTGCGGTCATGAATAGTAGTGAGAAGTTTCCAGATGAGTAGAAGTGCTAGTCCCACCAAGACAATCCCACCAATAACACCAAGCACAATTGCCAAAATGTTAATTGGTTCTGGACAGTCTGTAGATTGAATTCAAGCGAGAAGCGAGTCACACAAAACATGTAATTCCATAATACAAAATAATATAGTTCTTTAATAAAGATGCAAAATTCCAGCACTCCAAACTCGAGAACACAATGAAGTCTTAGGTTGTAGTTACAACTATAACAATTCTAAACAGACAGCTCAAAGCAACTCATCCTATTAAAAATTAGAGAGAAGAAACCAACTGCAGCTGGTCGGATATTATACAAAATTTAAGGAACGTTATAATCTGTCATTACTACACAAACTTTTCATAAAGTTTATTTTCTAGTTTTGTAAAAATATAGATAAAGTAAGAAGAATATAGAATATATATTTACAAAGATTTCTTTATATTACACAGTTAATTTTTTAAATGACAGAGGTTTGTTTCTTTTATACATAGAGGTTGGTTTGATCAAACTGTTCTTTCACTTAGAAAAATATACGTTAGTTTATTCACAGACAATTTTTACCTTTTGTCCTCTGTGCCCAAACATAAGGCTTGTTGTTCTTGTCGAGTTTGTAAACAAACTTGAACTTACAGTCGTCATCATCACGGAAGACACACATTCTCTGCTCTGGTTCTTTCACTACAGAATGATGACAGTCAACATTTTCACTAGTAAATTATGACAGTCAATAAATGTACTACTGGCTGCAGTAGTATCTAAATAGTGTTTAATAATTATGGATACACAAAACTACAAGTGTCACGTATTACCACAAACAATACTAACCTTCAGCCTCGCTAACTTCTTCAGGAATAAAAGAACAATTGTGACATTCCTCAACGGTCAAAGGGCCAGATTCAAACATCTTACATTGAACACACTCTTTTAGGTCTTCACAGAGTCCAGGACAGGTCTGAAATGTTAGACAGCAGAACAAACTTCTCTCTCACTCTTGTCAGAGTAAAACACAGTATCAAAACCTAGTCTATTACATTCAACATATTTTAACACAAAGAACACTTAAATGTCTAAAGTTTACTCACGGGGCACTCCTCGCAGTAGCGTCCAGTGTATCTTTGATCTTCTGATTCGTAACATTCACAAACACCGCACTTGCATTCACCATGGCCACTACAGATGTCCTGCAGTAAAATTCGTTTTTATCAATAAACTACATTGAGTGCTTTGTTGTTTTCAACAGAAAAATTTACATTATAATTTATGTTAGTACATCAGAAAATTTGACAACCTAACTTCAAACTTACAACACTACACTTCAAACCACTTACATCACGATACAGTAGTGTGCTGACTGTCAGTCAGTCAGTAGAATCTAAAATGGCATCACTTCACTAAAATATGTGTATGCCACAATATATGAAAAGAATTATACACTACGTAGAATACAACATTGAACGAGAAAATACAAAAATAGAAATATTTGTTAATCTTAAAAATTAGTTTTATTTATTTTTCAAACAAAACAGTTACTAGGATATGATTACCACAGAACAGATACTGGGATATGATTACCACTATTAACTTACAGGGCAACCAAATAAAGATGTTTCATTATGTAAACCTGTTGAAAACAAACCAATTACATTCATGGTAAAAACAAACAAATGTATACATGTCAATAATCAGATTAAATCAAACTCTGGACCAAGTTTAGAAAACTTAAATTGTTTATTAATTAAGACTTTTATTTATTAAAAGCATAAACAAAATTAGTTCAGAGAGTTCCCAAAAAATAATAAAAAATTTAACATTAACAATGTGGCCATAGTTGATCATGCCGTTTCGAACAGTTTCACTAAAAAACTCTGAAACATGAATTAACTCAGAACAAACTTTATCAAGATAAAAACAAAGATATGAAAATGTCTTGAGTTGATTAAATACTCCACTTTTCTATAAATTCATGAATGGCAACGTTCTGCCATAAAAAATCACTTCTCCATCACTCACTCTATTCTGTTCCTATCACAATTTAGGTCACATGTAGTCCATATGAGAATCAGTTGGACCAATAATAATAGCTGTTACATTTCAAACTAGTACCACTTCACTCTCTTGTCACAACCATGTAAAAGTGGGAACGTAATCACCACGTGTCAACAATCTTCTTCGTAGCACCAAGATGACAGTACAAGTTACAGCTTGTGTCACTTCTCTTACCGCTACATATTACACTGATTCATACTGCACACAGAGTCAAGCCCTTTGTTAAATATATACACTTCTACGTGTCAATATTTTAACACAATTAGTTCTCTGATGAAAACTCTATTAGTTCTATAAAACTCTGAATAAAATATTGTAAACAGAGAATTGATGAGTGAAGAGTTGTAGACACTACTTAAATTTAAAAATATTATACATGTACCAGAAACTGGTCTTACAGTAACAGTTACTGTTTACAGTTTAACACCTAACCTGACAAATAGGAAATCCTTCTGCTTATCTAACAGTAACAGTTACTGTTTACAGTTTAACACCTAACCTGACAAATAGGATATCCTTCTGCTTATCTAACAGTAACAGTTACTATTTACAGTTTAACACCTAACCTGACAAATAGGATATCCTTCTGCTTATCTAACAGTAACAGTTACTGTTTACAGTTTAACACCTAACCTGACAAATAGGATATCCTTCTGCTTATCTAACAGTAACAGTTACTGTTTACAGTTTAACACCTAACCTGACAAATAGGATATCCTTCTGCTTATCTAACAGTAACAGTTACTGTTTACAACTTAACAATCAATGTGACATAACGTGTATCCAGTTACGTGCTTCAAGGAAATGTGTCAAGCACACCAAAAGAATTTTATCACTGACTAGAACAGCGTTACTTTGTGCTAACTGTATTAATATAGGTTGTGTGTGTAACAAGTTTATTTATAATTGATGTGGCTATACTGTATTAATATAGGTTGTGTGTGTAACAAGTTTATTTATAATTGATGTGGCTATACTGTATTAATATAGGTTGTGTGTGTAACAAGTTTATTTATAATTGATGTGGCTATACTGTATTAATATAGGTTGTGTGTGTAACAAGTTTATTTATAATTGATGTTGCTATACTGTATTAACATAGGTTGTGTGTGTAACAAGTTTATTTATAATTGATGTGGCTATACTGTATTAACATAGGTTGTGTGTGTAACAAGTTTATTTATAATTGATGTGGCTATACTGTATTAACATAGGTTGTGTGTGTAACAAGTTTATTTATAATTGATGTGGCTATACTGTATTAACATAGGTTGTGTGTGTAACAAGTTTATTTATAATTGATATGGCTATATTGTATTAACATAGGTTGTGTGTGTAACAAGTTTATTTATAATTGATATGGCTATACTGTATTAACATAGGTTGTGTGTGTAACAAGTTTATTTATAATTGATATGGCTATACTGTATTAATATAGGTTGCATGTGTAACAAGTTTATTTATAATTGATATGGCTATTTAACAAAACGTACCTATAGAAATTTCACTTTTGTTAGTAAATGTTTTGATTCCTCATAAAATGTTATTGTACTGAAAAGTACATGTTCAATCATATTAGCAAAACCTACACACATAAACCACACTTACGTCGCTCTTCGGAGCGATGCAAGTTTCGTTGGTGTCTCTACATTCGCATGCGTTACCTTTCCAGCCAGGTTGACACTGACATTCTCCACACTCACACTTCCCATGTTCAGGTCCTGCAATAACAGTGAAAGTCATGTATTTATCTAATCCTGAATACATCATACGTGAAGAAAATTATAAAGTGATTTACCAACAATATGTCTTTCTAATATATGACTGAATCATGTTCAATTTTTCATTCCTAGCTTTCAATCTTTATTATGGAGGTGGTATATATTTTATATTTTTAAATAACAGTAATACTGATTTAAATATCAGTACTAAGCTGTTCAATGTTCACATTATTTAATTAAACCATTCAGTTCCAAGTCTGTGTATGACGTTTAAAACAGTTCTACCACACTAGATAACAGTTTCAGTTCCAAGTCAGTGTACAGAGTTTAGAACTGTTCCACCACACAAGATAACAGTTTCAGTTCCAAGTCAGTGTACAGAGTTTAGAACTGTTCCACCACACAAGACAACAGTTTCAGTTCCAAGTCAGTATACAAAGTTTAGAACAGTTCCACCACACAAAATAACAGTTTCAGTTCCAAGTCAGTGTACAGAATTTAGAACAGTTCTACCACACAAGATAACAGTTTCAGTTCCAAGTCAGTGTACAGAGTTTAGAACAGTTCTACCACACAAGATAACAGTTTCAGTTCCAAGTCAGTATACAAAGTTTAGAACTGTTCCACCACACAAGATAACAGTTTCAGTTCCAAGTCAGTGCACGGAGTTTAGAACTGTTCCACCACACAAGATAACAGTTTCAGTTCCAAGTCAGTGTACAGAGTTTAGAACTGTTCCACCGCACAAGATAACAGTTTCAGTTCCAAGTCAGTGTACAGAGTTAAGAACTGTTCTTCCAACTCAGAGCTGGGAGTTAGAGAAACTTGTAGCAACTTGTGGATGATCAATTTGGGTGTACAAAAAGACACATTCTAGCATTAGTAATATGAATGAGAAGAAATCCATCTGGTACTTTTTGTGGTTTATAAAACATTTTAAAATATCAATATGGCCTCACTGTTTAGAAACTTTATGTCACTACTACAAAAATGTTTGATACCACTAAAATATAAATATATTTCACATCAGTACAATATAAAATATGATTCACACCTTGTGAGAAAGGGAAGCATGGCAAATGATGCATTAACACACAATATGTATGTTACCACTGTAGTACTATTTTTAACTTTAAATACAAGACATATTCTCACTTCCACACCAACTTCACCCTTTGATCATATTAAAACAAACCAGCAAAGGAATGGACAATTTTACCAACACAGAACATGATTTTAATACCAAAAGTTTGGCTGATATTAAAGACACGTGGTGAAACACATTTGATACGTTATGTATAAATCACACTTTACAAATGTATTATCTTGTCTTTCATATTTTTAAGAAAAAAGAACAACTACGTTATTCGTAACAGCTGTACCTTAAAATTGACAACTACGTTATTCGTAACAGATTTAACCTTTTCTCACTGGTTGTTGGTCATGATATTTTCTCGGTTGGAGTGAGAAACATGAACAGAGAAAGTCACTCACCACTACAGATATCCCCTTCGTGCCGATCACACGAAAAGTTATCACACTCACAGAACTTTCCCGTCACTTCTTCTTCTGGATTCTGTGAAACATTCACATGAATTATGACTACACATCTTCTTTAGCACATTCCATACAGAAAGTACAATATTCATTTTGAGAATCAGTTGAATTCAAAGCAAATGGTATATTTTTTTGCTACCTAGATTTTTACGCAATGTTTTACTATAAATTATCTGTTCTTTTGGCACTCATTCCACGACTTTTACAAATTTATGTTCAATGTGCAACATTGTATGTTACATTAACCTTTAACACTTTGATTCTAAAAATAACATGTTAACCTTATAACTAAGGGTCACTGGTCAAACGCCGTGTCATATAGCCTTTGTTTACTTACATTAAAAATTATATTCAACTATTATCTATAAATGTACATCAATAAATTTGGTATCAAATTGTAGATTATAATTAAAATTGTAGTAATAAAGATTTGATAAATTTAAATATTACAAAATAATAATCTAAATATCAAACGTTTGTGTGTCATGCAGCATTATAGAATAGGTTCAAATTAGATGTTTGTGATCTCAAAATACTAAGTCTGTAGTTTTGTACAAATTAGGAACTCAAACTACCAATACTGACAACATAGAATATAAAATAAGAACATCATATCTTGCTGAGATATGGTTTATGAACTGAATCAAACACAGTGAACCTATTAACCTCTTCTTTTTTTTTATTATGGAAACAGTCCCTTATATGGACTTACATTAATATGTGATGTGAATATCCAATCAACAGCTCATAATTTCCCCCAAATGGCTTTCTCAGCCATTTTAAAGTATTTGGAAGCCATTATTTCAAAGAGGTAGGTTGTGTCTCTAGTCTGCTTAAAATTTCATATCCTTTCTCAGACCTAAATACAGCTTAGTTAGTAAGTTTGTTAACTTATAGTGGAATTCTATGGTATCAATATAGTTGTGAATTTTTGTTATTTCAACTGTATATATGAAATTATTTTTCATCACAAAAATCTCAAACTTCCTTTGTATTCCCTGAGACCTCTTATTTAAAATCACCCTGTTATCTTTCTAGAATGACTTCAAGAAACTACACTTATTTATCCTACATTGCTCTAAACTTGTAACAGTATACACATGTAAATTTTGTTGTTTTATTTCCCTGTTGAACTACTGTTCTTACCATTACAGGTTTTAAATCACTCGGGTCAAGTGCAGCTCACTTTATGCTGTTGAATTACATTACCTACAAACTACTACAAGCAGTTCGCATACCCCGTGAAACATTTTTATTATATTATTATTTACTTTACTTAGTTTACATTTTACAGTATTAATTTTTATTTAATCAAATAATGTACCAAGCAATGTAGGTTAACAACATGCAAAAAGTAAAGAGATTCCCTTACCTGTCAGAGTTTTCCTATCTTTCTAACTATGTGATACAAATTCACTCGTGGGTACATTAGGTGACATTGACATTTAACTGTACAGAACAAAATGTTATGTCATTTGATAGATGAAAACTTTGAGTTTCTATTTGTTATATTTAATATAAAGTTAAGAGAGAACTACTAATGAATTACGAAAGAGAGAGTGTGACAGGTGGGTAACTAACAGATGTGTATACTTAATTTAAAAATCTGATATTCTGTGCACAAGAGCTTTGATGTGTTCATGAGTAATTCTCAAAATTTGTAACACATGTATACATTATGAAAAATAATAGTATAATTACTTTTGGGATTATGAGTTGGGTAGATTCAACCAAACTTGTAATGGACAAGTTAAAGACTTAATGCCAAATATTTTATAAAAATAAATATTTCTTTTACTAAAACAAAATGAACAAAAATGTCAACTTGCTTGTCTAGTGAAACATTCACAAACTCCACAATGACAAATTCCACGTCCAGAACAGGGTTTAGTGTCCTTGTCACTGGAAAACAGACGAAAGAAAAAAGTAAAACATACATGAAAACACATGAAACTTACATGTTTTGGTGTTAACTGTAATTATACACTTGTTATGACCTGTTTCACAAGTTGTGGTGTAAACTTTAATTATACACTTGTTATGACCTGTTTCACAAGTTGTGGTGTAAACTTTAATTATACACTTGTTATGACCTGTTTCACAAGTTGTGGTGTAAACTTTAATTATACACTTGTTATGACCTGTTTCACAAGTTGTGGTGTAAACTTTAATTATACACTTGTTATGACCTGTTTCACAAGTTGTGGTGTAAACTTTAATTATACACTTGTTATGACCTGTTTCACAAGTTGTGGTGTAAACTTCACTCTGATACACACATTAACACTGTTCATACTTAACCTATTGGTTATAAACAGTATAATATTACATGCAAGACAACTAATAGTAATATGCAAAACAGACGATGTTAGAAGTTGGTGTTTCAAGTGTGTTTGGTTTTCTAGTTTATGACTTTGTAACCAAATAAAATTGAAGTCTGTGAAAGTTGTGTGTAATAACATTAAACCCATACTTCGGAGATAGGTGGTACAATATTAGAGAGAAAGAAACACCAAGTGAATAAATGTCACAGTTCTCACACTAGGGAGAAACTGAGAATTCTAAACAATGAAATTACAAATTTAAAACTTATGGTCATTAGGTTTTGATATTTGGAATATAATAAACAAATATTTAGTAAAACATAAGTCATAATGAAATGCCTTATTAGTAATAAGAACTTTTCCTGCACCCTAAAGTTACTGATCTTTAATACAACTCACTACTGATGGTGTTACCAGAGTGATTCATACAAACTGTATCCTTCAAATTTGTTATAAAACTTACTGTAAAAACTAACATAAGTAAGGTTAGGGTGTTTTCCAGATAAAGTAAACAGGGAACCTCTGCTGTAATCTTCATTAATATATCATTATTCTTGATCAAGGAGACACAGTTCTAAAACCTGTCTTTAAAGAGTCAGCTGCTGATAAGAGATCATGACACACATTATAAATTATTAAAAAACAACTTCAGTACTAACAAAATACACTTTGCTTCATCTGCAGTGAGATCAGAGTCCTTGGAATCGCATTCACACTTGTTTCCGGTACGTCCTTCGTAACACTTACACATCCCACATTTGTATGTTCCGTTACCATAAGTACACTTGTCACTGCTCTTCTCCTGGAAAATAACAAATATAACGTCAGCATAGCCATGAAAAATAGTTACCCATGTTTTACAATCAGGTCAGTCAAGTGACCATGCCCATGTTTCATGACCAGATTGTTCAGGTTTGAAAACACAGTCATGCAAATTGTATGAGTAAGTTTAGTCAGTCACCTAAACTTATGTAACATTTTCAAACAACAATATCCGAGTTACTGAGCATTAAAACATTGTTCATAAAAAGTACACTTCTGAAAAGCAAAGATTAGACTAAGAGAAAATACTAAAAACTGTTTACATAATTATAATTTCACATGCCAGTCTGTTCAGTAGTATCACATACTTTGTAATAAAACTTTTTACATCATTATAATTTCACACAACAGTCTCGTCAGTAGTATTACTTATATGCTTTGTAAGAACCTGTGTTTGTAAAACAAGCTATATACCTCATTCCAAGGTTTTTCGCACATACATTCACAGATGATCTCCAGATCAATAATGAGAGCTTCGTTCAGACCAATTGGATAAATCTGAATAGTCTGGTTCCATGTGGTTTGATTCTCTGGGCATTTCTTGACCTCAATTCGTGCTTCAAATGTCACCTGACAATGGATAACATGAATAGGTACATTTTGTGAGATGTACAAAGATGGCCTTACATAACTCACTGATGACATTACAATAACTGCTAACTTGCACAAATAACTGATAGCATTATACTGACCACTATTATATATTTAATGATCAGTCTTGGAATTCAGTGAATCACTGAAAAACAAAATAAAAATATCTTGCTATTTAAACAAGCACTAATCATTGAAGTCTCAAAGTAATGTTTCAATTAACCCTTTCACAATAGATTTGGTGTAACATGCACAATTCATCTGCACATTTACACACATTAAGTATTTGCACCATAACTTATGATACAGTATGTGTTATCTTAAAAAGATTTGGTAGACTTTTAGTAAAGATTACAACTATTTTCTAAACAAATAATCAGATATTTTAATGATATATTTTTATTAAAGATTTGTTTCTGAAATTAGAGTCTGTTTCATTACTAGTCTGAGTGCAAATTGATTTTGTGTTTGAAAAATTATTCTTCATCTCAAAAAGCTCAAATATTATTTGTACAATCTCTAAAAACCTCATAAATATACTTCAAACATTTGTTTTCAGTAGGACTTTATTTTCTATGGGGTCTATCACTTAGCCAACCCTATAGTATTTACTACTATAAAAAACTAGTATTTACTAGTGTAATAGACATTTCAACTGTTTTATACATACACACACATATTATATTATTACTATTTAGAAATAATTCAATCATTTTTTTATTATTATAGAACAATAAATCAAGAAGTAAAACAAACAATTAACTCTTCTCTCTGTGACCTTTGTACTCGGTTGTTGCTGGACATCTTTTTCTAAGCTTTTAGAAATTTTTACATGGAGGATATCAAATTGTTTTTTTAGGTTCAATACATACAATTGAATAACAAAAGAATCATACATAACTACGCTGATACTACAGAATTCCACTATGATTTATTAACATTAGTAACTGAGATCTATTTATATTTAAAAAAATATGAAACTTCAAGCAAACTAAAAGACACAACATACCTTACTGAAATCTTGAATAAAAAATATTGTAGGTTTTTCAAAGATTAAAATTGTAGAGAAAACCACTCTGGAGACATTCTAAGTTGTTTATTGGTTACTTACATGTCTTATGTTGAAGTAAGTGTATGTAAGTGGAAAGAGGTGAATGGAGCCACTGTTTGATTCAGTACACAAGTCATACCTCAGTAAAATAAAAAGATATGAGGTTCTTACTTTATATTTTAGCTTGTCAACATTAGTAAGTTGAGTTCCTAATTTGTACAAGTTGTAAACTTAGATATTTGTGATGTCAGAATACTAATCTTAAACAATGCTGCATTCAACATAACAACTCACTAAAAGCTATATTTAGATATGTTCTTTTATTATTTACTTTTAAATTAAGAAATTAATCCATATATAATATTAAAGTATGTTTTATAACCTACAACTTGATTCCAAACTTATTGACATAAAATAGTAGCCCAATAAAATTTTGAATACAAGTCAACAAACATGATGACATGGCCTTTGATCAGTGATCCGACACAAAAGGGTTGAACAATAGACATTTTAGACTTGAATGATTTTGGCATGTTTTTTTGTTTATGTAAATTACTTCACTAAAATTCAGAAATGTAAAATAAATAAAAATGAAAAACTGCTTCAATCTTTGTGTTAAAATAAAACTGTTAATTAGTTCTTGTAATAAGAGCTAATTATAAACACCCTCCAGATGGCAGTAACAAAAAACATGAACAGACTTCATGGATACATAAAATAGTACGGATAACGATCACAAACTGACAAATAGGGTGTACATTTTAAATTACAAGTTTTATTACAGTTAACAAGTAGGGTGTACATTTTAAATTACAAGTTTTATTACAGTTAACAAGTAGGGTGTACATTTTAAATTACAAGTTTTATTACAGTTAACAAGTAGGGTGTACATTTTAAATTACAAGTTTTATTACAGTTAACAAGTAGGGTGTACATTTTAAATTACAAGTTTTATTACAGTTAACAAGTAGGGTGTACATTTTAAATTACAAGTTTTATTATAGTTAACAAGTAGGGTGTACATTTTAAATTACAAGTTTTATTACAGTTAACAAGTAGGGTGTACATTTTAAGCTACAAGTTTTATTACAGTTAACAAGTAGGGTGTACATTTTAAGCTACAAGTTTTATTACAGTTAACAAGTAGGGTGTACATTTTAAATTACAAGTTTTATTACAGTTAACAAGTAGGGTGTGCATTTTAAATTACAAGTTTTATTATAGTTAACAAGTAGGGTGTACATTTTAAATTATAAGTTTAAAAATTATTATACTTGTTTCAAATTTACTCAGAGCGTAGAGCCCGAGGTCCTTCTAAACTGTTTACTTGACTCTTTGCACCTGAGACCATAGTCTTAAAGAATTACCTTCCTGAGAAATACAGGAATCAACGAATAACGTGTGCCTCGTAAATGACATTTACACTCTCGTGTTCATGATTTGGAACTGAATGCCAGTTAACCCTTTCACAACAGGCTTGATATAAGATACACAACTTAAGTATTTATTTACACTATAATTCTTAATGCTATATGTATATCTTTACAAAATTTGGTACAGCTTTAGTAAACCTTACAAGCTTTTTGTAAACAAAAATCTGATTTTTTAGTGTAACATTTCTATGGAGGATTTATGTATGGAAATACTGACAATTTTGTTACTAGTCCAAGTGTGATTTTCATGTTATGCTTATAGAACTTGTCCTTAAAACCTCAAACATTATTTGTATAGTACATAAAACCTCAAACATTATTTCTATAGTACATAAAACCTCAAACATTATTTCTATAGTACATAAAACCTCAAACATTATTTCTATAGTACATAAAACCTCAAACATTATTTGTATAGTACATAAAACCTCAAACATTATTTGTATAGTACATAAAACCTCAAACATTATTTGTATAGTACATAAAACCTCAAACATTATTTGTATAGTACATAAAACCTCAAACATTATTTGTATAGTACATAAAACCTCAAACATTATTTGTATAGTACATAAAACCTCAAACATTATTTGTATAGTACATAAAACCTCAAACATTATTTGTATAGTACATAAAACCTCAAACATTATTTGTATAGTACATAAAACCTCAAACATTATTTGTATAGTACATAAACCTCAAACATTATTTGTATAGTACATAAAACCTCAAACATTATTTGTATAGTACATAAAACCTCAAACATTATTTGTATAGTACATAAAACCTCAAACATTATTTGTATAGTACATAAAACCTCAAACATTATTTGTATAGTACATAAAACCTCAAACATTATTTGTATAGTACATAAAACCTCAAACATTATTTGTATAGTACATAAAACCTCAAACATTATTTGTATAGTACATAAAACCTCAAACATTATTTGTATAGTACAGAAAACCTCAAACATTATTTGTATAGTACAGAAAACCTCAAACATTATTTGTATAGTACAGAAAACCTCAAACATTATTTGTATAGTACAGAAAACCTCAAACATTATTTGTATAGTACAGAAAACCTCAAACATTATTTGTATAGTACAGAAAACCTCAAACATTATTTGTATAGTACATAAAACCTCAAACATTATTTGTATAGTACATAAAACCTCAAACATTATTTGTATAGTACAGAAAACCTCAAACATTATTTGTATAGTACATAAAACCTCAAACATTATTTGTATAGTACATAAAACCTCAAACATTATTTGTATAGTACATAAAACCTCAAACATTATTTGTATAGTACATCAAACCTCAAACATTATTTGTATAGTACATCAAACCTCAAACATTATTTGTATAGTACATCAAACCTCAAACATTATTTGTATAGTACATCAAACCTCAAACATTATTTGTATAGTATATCAAACCTCAAACATTATTTGTATAGTATATCAAACCTCAAACATTATTTGTATAGTATATCAAACCTCAAACATTATTTGTATAGTATATCAAACCTCAAACATTATTTGTATAGTACATCAAACCTCAAACATTATTTGTATAGTATATCAAACCTCAAACATTATTTGTATAGTATATCAAACCTCAAACATTATTTGTATAGTACATAAAACCTCAAACATTATTTGTATAGTACATAAAACCTCAAACATTATTTGTATAGTACATAAAACCTCAAACATTATTTGTATAGTACATAAAACCTCAAACATTATTTGTATAGTACATAAAACCTCAAACATTATTTGTATAGTACATAAAACCTCAAACATTATTTGTATAGTACATAAAACCTCAAACATTATTTGTATAGTACATAAAACCTCAAACATTATTTGTATAGTACATAAAACCTCAAACATTATTTGTATAGTACATAAAACCTCAAACATTATTTGTATAGTACATGAAACCTCAAACATTATTTGTATAGTACATGAAACCTCAAACATTATTTGTATAGTACATGAAACCTCAAACATTATTTGTATAGTACATGAAACCTCAAACATTATTTGTATAGTACATGAAACCTCAAACATTATTTGTATAGTATATAAAACCTCAAACATTATTTGTATAGTATATAAAACCTCAAACATTATTTGTATAGTATATAAAACCTCAAACATTATTTGTATAGTATATAAAACCTCAAACATTATTTGTATAGTATATAAAACCTCAAACATTATTTGTATAATATATAAAACCTCAAATATATTTCAAATGTTTGTTTTCATTATTACTACATTTTATCTGTTGGTTTTTCTATCCTAACTATAGGGTGTCTGTCAATTTGACTGACCTCATAATTACCATAAAAAAATGTAGTCAAGAAATACAAGTTATGCTTTTATCATTCTAGAATGACTACAAATTATTTCACAAAAGTATAAATGTGTGGTATAAATTGTTTAAATTTCATAACATGATACATTTATATATATATATATATAATTCAAATTTTATTATTATGCATTATTTAATTTCTTAATTTAAAATAAGTATTAAAATAACACCTGAATATTGATTTTAATGAGTTACGTGGTATGTTGAATACAGCAGTGGTTCAAATTAGATGTTTGTGATCTCAAAATACTAAGTCTGTAGTTTTGTACAAATTAGGAACTCAAACTACCAATACTGACAACATAGAATATAAAATAAGAACATCATATCTTGCTGAGATATGGTTTATGAACTGAATGAAACACAGTGAACCTATTAACCTCTTCTTTTTTTTTATTATGGAAACAGTCCCTTATATGGACTTACATTAATATGTGATGTGAATATCCAATCAACAGCTCATAATTTCCCCCAAATGGTTTTCTCAGCCATTTTAAAGTATTTGGAAGCCATTATATCAAAGAGGTAGGTTGTCTCTAGTCTGCTTAAAATTTCATATCCTTTCTCAGACCTAAATACAGCTTGGTTAGAAAGTTTGTTAACTTATAGTGGAATTCTATGGTATCGATATAGTTGTGAATTTTTGTTATTTCAACTGTATATATGAAATTATTTTGTTTCACATCCTCAACGTGTGAAATTTGAAAAGGCTTAGCAATCTTTATCAAGCAGCAACTAAATACAAAAGTTCTTATAACTAGAAGATATAATTGTTTTCTATACTTGTTAATTAGCTGTTCTGTGTTTTGAGTAAATTGAGTTTAAGACGTTATTTGTAAATAATAATAATAATAATAATAATAATAATAATAATATATGAATTGCGACTGTAGTTTACAAAATAATAGTAACTAAAACACATTCAAAACTGTAAATGTTGGTGTTATATTCTTGGATACAGTGGACATACACTGTGTCATTATAACAATTAGATGGTCAGTGATATATATACAAATCGTAAGATTGAACTTTCCATATGAATGGTACTTAACGTGAAATTACTATTGAATTCAAACATTGTCCAAAGGTTTCTCTTAATAGGATGAAGAAAAGAAGGGATAACACACTATCTTTGAATTTTTAGAACTATCTAGTAATTAGAAAACAAACCATCCAATGTAGGCCTATGTACAGTTGTTGTATAGTAGCTACTACACATTTCTTAAAAATACCATTATTTTAAAATATCTACTGAAGTTAATAGTTTCAACTACTGGACTGTGTTCTAAAATATCTATACATTTATTATAACATTACTTACAAACAATATTAAAATTGAATATTTTAAAACATAGAGTCACTGGAGTTACTTAATCACATCTTAGTACTTACACTTTTACTTTAGAGTTAGTTACTCACATCTTGGTACTACAACTGTTCCCAACTTTCAAACCTTTAGAGTTACTTAATCACATCTTGGAACTTACACTGTTCCCAACTTTCAAACCTTTAGAGTTACTTAACCACATCTTGGTACTTACACTGTTACTTTAGAGTTACTTAATCACATCTTGGTACTTACACTGTTACTTTAGAGTTACTTAATCACATCTTGGTACTTACACTGTTACTTTAGAGTTACTTAATCACATCTTGGTACTTACACTGTTACTTTAGAGTTACTTAATCACATCTTGGTACTTACACTGTTACTTTAGAGTTACTTAATCACATCTTGGTACTTACACTGTTACTTTAGAGTTACTTAATCACATCTTGGTACTTACACTGTTACTTTAGAGTTACTTAATCACTTCTTGGTACTGACACTGTTACTTTAGAGTTACTTAATCACTTCTTGGTACTGACACTGTTACTTTAAAGTTACTTAATCACATCTTGGTACTTACACTGTTACTTTAGAGTTACTTAATCACTTCTTGGTACTGACACTGTTACTTTAGAGTTACTTAATCACATCTTGGTACTTACACTGTTACTTTAGAGTTACTTAATCACATCTTGGTACTTACACTGTTACTTTAGAGTTACTTAATCACTTCTTGGTACTTACACTGTTACTTTAGAGTTACTTAATCACTTCTTGGTACTTACACTGTTACTTTAGAGTTACTTAATCACTTCTTGGTACTTACACTGTTACTTTAGAGTTACTTAATCACTTCTTGGTACTTACACTGTTCCCAACTTTCAAACCTTTTGAGTTACTTAATCACATCTTGGTACTTACACTGTTCCCAACTTTCAAACCTTTAGAGTTACTTAATCACATCTTGGTACTTACACTGTTACTTTAGAGTTACTTAATCACATCTTGGTACTTACACTGTTACTTTAGAGTTACTTAATCACATCTTGGTACTTACACTGTCCTTTAGAGTTACTTAATCACATCTTGGTACTTACACTGTTACTTTAGAGTTACTTAATCACATCTTGGTACTTACACTGTTACTTTAGAGTTACTTAATCACATCTTGGTACTTACACTGTTACTTTAGAGTTACTTAATCACATCTTGGTACTTACACTGTCCTTTAGAGTTACTTAATCACATCTTGGTACTTACACTGTCCTTTAGAGTTACTTAATCACATCTTGGTACTTACACTGTCCTTTAGAGTTACTTAATCACATCTTGGTACTTACACTTTGTTCACATCTTTCAAACTTTCCCTTACATTCATTGGTCTTTTCTCGTTTTCTCTGAGGAAAGAAATAAAACATAACACATTTAGTTTTTATCCAAGTATATGCCTGTTCGTTTTACACTGGACTAGCTGCAGTAAACCAAACATTGAATGTCCATAATCTACTGCTGATATGTACATACACTGGTATCAATGTTACATGTTGTTCTCTGTATGCAGTCACACATGGATTGAAGACAATGTAAAACAAAGAAATTTAAAAACTATTATTTATAGTCTAATACAATTCGTGAAACTTGTATTTCTGAATAAAAGTTAAACTCACTCCAAGTTCATGTGGTGCAATCTGAGTACATGTGGTGAAGTGTGTGTACAAGTCCATTACTAAATTAAATTAGAATATTACATTCAAATAAATGACTTTCCTTCTTCAAGATATATTAAAGTAAATCATCAATCTATAAAGCTGTATTGAATAACAATCTATGTTAACACAGTTCTTCAGTTAGATAAATTGTTTATATTTTAATTTCACTAATCACAGTTATAATTCACTCACAAACAAGAGAACCAAGTCTGTTCAGTAGCATTAACTACTATTTAGAAGTCATACAGTGATACATGGAGTGAACCATAGGAAAAGAAGAACAGGTTTCAGTTATTCCAGACAAAACTGGGGAGAGGGAAGTATGTCAAAAACATAAACTTTGTGTTTGATAAGTTTGTAAACCAAACAATAAACCTTTCTAACAGAAAGATGTTCAGTTTACAGTAAAAAGTTCACACATTCTAAAAGATAGTTCACTCATTCAAACAATAATTAGAAACACTTGAACTTGTCAACAAGATGTTTTATGTTCAACAACTAAATGATGGGCTGTACACAATCCACTACCTGAAGAAAATTAAACCCTGGATCTTAGCATCGTAAATCCATAAATATACTGGCTTTCTACTGAGAAACCAGAAAATAAGAGGGTAAAAACTATATTCCAACTTTAAGTGTGAGTATAAACAATATTTTTCAATTTTCATTTCAGGAAAAAAAAATAATATTCACCTCAAAATCATTAAAATCACACTCACCCAAGGCAAGATGAGTAATATTTGATTTCAACAAAATCGCTGTTCACGTTGTCTTGCAATTTGACACTCGACGTAATTTTCTGCAAAAGAGAAAGAATTCTAAGTATCTTACCAAGTTGGAGTTCATACATGAAGAAAGGTTCATAGTCCAGATGTTCCACGTGTACGACATACACAATACATTTTGATTCCTCCTAACTAAAGCAATTAACTTGTTCTGGTGAAATAAGTACAAGTTTGTTTGGAAGAGAAACTTATTTTAAATAACAAATCAGGCAGGAGACAATTTTATAGTTATATTTGTGGGTTATCACCTACAGTATTGTTCTGTAGAATACTTGTATATGTCCAAGTTACTGTAGTAATACTTACAAGTATTAACTCACAAAAATGTATACAAAATATCACTTGATAAAATACTGCTACAGTATGCAAAAATCACTTGATAAAATACTGCTACAGTATACAAAATATCACTTGATAAAATACTGCTACAGTATACAAAATATCACTTGATAAAATACTACTACAGTATACAAAATATCACTTGATAAAATACTACTACAGTATACAAAATATCACTTGATAAAATACTGCTATAGTATACAAAATATCCCTTGATAAAATACTGCTACAGTATACAAAATATCACTTGATAAAATACTGCTACAGTATACAAAATATCACTTGATAAAATACTACTACAGTATACAAAATATCACTTGATAAAATACTACTACAGTATACAAAATATCACTTGATAAAATACTGCTACAGTATACAAAATATCACTTGATAAAATACTGCTACAGTATACAAAATATCACTTGATAAAATACTACTACAGTATACAAAATATCACTTGATAAAATACTACTACAGTATACAAAATATCACTTGATAAAATACTACTACAGTATACAAAATATCACTTGATAAAATACTGCTATAGTATACAAAATATCCCTTGATAAAATACTGCTACAGTATACAAAATATCACTTGATAAAATACTGCTACAGTATACAAAATATCACTTGATAAAATACTACTACAGTATACAAAATATCACTTGATAAAATACTACTACAGTATCCAAAATATCACTTGATAAAATACTACTACAGTATACAAAATATCACTTGATAAAATACTGCTACAGTATACAAAATATCACTTGATAAAATACTGCTACAGTATACAAAATATCACTTGATAAAATACTGCTACAGTATACAAAATATCACTTGATAAAATACTGCTACAGTATACAAAATATCACTTGATAAAATACTGCTACGGTATACAAAATATCACTTGATAAAATACTACTACAGTATACAAAATATCACTTGATAAAATACTACTACAGTATACAAAATATCACTTGATAAAATACTGCTATAGTATACAAAATATCACTTGATAAAATACTGCTACAGTATACAAAATATCACTTGATAAAATACTGCTACAGTATACAAAATATCACTTGATAAAATACTACTACAGTATACAAAATATCACTTGATAAAATACTACTACAGTATACAAAATATCACTTGATAAAATACTACTACAGTATACAAAATATCACTTGATAAAATACTGCTACAGTATACAAAATATCACTTGATAAAATACTGCTACAGTATACAAAATATCACTTGATAAAATACTGCTACAGTATACAAAATATCACTTGATAAAATACTGCTACAGTATACAAAATATCACTTGATAAAATACTGCTACAGTATACAAAATATCACTTGATAAAATACTGCTATAGTATACAAAATATCACTTGATAAAATACTGCTATAGTATACAAAATATCACTTGATAAAATACTGCTACAGTATACAAAATATCACTTGATAAAATACTGCTACAGTATACAAAATATCACTTGATAAAATACTGCTACAGTATACAAAATATCACTTGATAAAATACTACAGTATACAAAATATCACTTGATAAAATACTGCTACAGTATACAAAATATCACTTGATAAAATACTGCTATAGTATACAAAATATCACTTGATAAAATACTGCTACAGTATACAAAATATCACTTGATAAAATACTGCTACAGTATACAAAATATCACTTGATAAAATACTGCTATAGTATACAAAATATCACTTGATAAAATACTGCTATAGTATACAAAATATCACTTGATAAAATACTGCTACAGTATACAAAATATCACTTGATAAAATACTGCTACAGTATACAAAATATCACTTGATAAAATACTGCTACAGTATACAAAATATCACTTGATAAAATACTGCTACATTTCATAATTTTAACAGCTATAATTTCATCTACTTACAAGTTTAGCTTTTCTCATTTTTTGCTGTCCTCCATTTAAGAACATTTTTTGACCACAAGCCTTTAACACTCTCTCTGTTGGAATCCAAAGTTCCAACACATCTCATGTAAATCACTTTGCACCACCTATTCACTAATAGGTGAGCACCAGAATACAGTTGGGAGGAAAGATGAGAAATGTGATCAGAGCAAAGTACCTATCAGAAATGCATTTTCAATTAGAAAATCATAACTTCTCATATGGTATTGTCCCTCCAGTAACAAGATTAGCTTGAATTCCACATTGAGATGAAGAAGGGACACCAATGTATGGAAAGCACACGTGTATCCCTACAGAATTGTCTGAAGGACATTCCATTAATTGACAGGAACAGGTCCAATGATCTGAGAGAAGCATCACAGCCATTTTGAGCAAGATACCTGTTAACTGTGAACAATTAGAGGGTCATGAGGTCCAGACATGGTGGACCAAGAATAGAACATATCCATGAGGGAGAGGATGGTGCAACAAAGGGGCATAAAAGAAGTAGAATTACTCAATCCCATGATGGAAGGTGGGTAAGAGATAATATGCCTCAAGGTGTAGAGTGGTTAAAGGCATACCAGATGTACTCAGCAAGTCAACTACATCCAAAATCTCACTCACTTTGTACTAACATCCTCATAGGGTAGGATAAGGATCTACACCATCTTTATCTAAAGTCTTAAGTTCAAAGGAAACCTATCAGAAGACTCTAGGAACACACAGAGTGGCTTAATGCCAGGGCCCCAGGAATGTTTAACTCAGAATCTGAAGAAAATCTATCTCATGCAATCAGCCCCCGTAACTATGAACAAGCTCAAAATTACCTATGTCATTAACAACCTCGTCATGAAGGAAAACCCAGGATACAAGCAAAAAACATCTTATGAAGACCTTTTCAAACCTACTACACAGAAGAGCCACTTTTGTGGAATCTGTCAAGCAGGGTGGTCCGTCATCAACCACAAAAGTACCTTGGAACTGGTAAGTAGGAAGGATTCACACTCCAACAGAAGAAGAGGGTAAAATGTGCATTGGGAAGTCTGGAAGGAATGCGACACCTGAAACAATGCAATGGGTGATCACAAAACCCTATTGGTAAAAGCAGACCACAGATTTATTCAATCTAGGTATGGCAGGGACAGACACCAATTCCCTTCTGCTTTATCCATGCAGTTCATAGTTGATAGTCCAGGATGAGCATCTTATGAGGAAAGTATCATTAGGAATTTACATTTAACTGATTTTGTGAAACACCCCATCTCAAGGGTGAGTGTACACAGCCATGCAGGTCTGATGTCCATGCCCCATCTCAAGGGTGAGTGCACACAGCCATGCATGTCTGTTGTCCATGAATGGTCACAGCCATCTAAGATGATCTCATTCAGAGTACAGGCAAAATACTTAGCCACATACCATTAGCCAATTAATACAACATTGAAGCAAGTGTCCCTGAATGAAATAAAAAAAACATTAATAAAGACATACCTTGTGTCACAGCCTCACCAAAGTCAAGAAAATAGCTAGAGGTGGTAGACATTACCCCAAGGAAGCAGAAACAGCTATGTGGTGTAGGTAGTGAGAAATGACCATGTGCATACCCTATAGTAGAATCTCCTTTGATGCTGATGAAGCTGATGTAGTTGACGGGAGAGAACATTATAGAGATCACGTCAGTAAGGAGACAAGGAGGAAATGGAAGGTGATGTAGTTGACGGGAGAGAACATTAGAGAGATCACGTCAGTAAGGAGACAAGGAGGAAATGGAAGGTGATGTAGTTGACGGGAGAAAACATTAGAGAGATCACGTCAGTAAGGAGACAAGGAGGAAATGGAAGGTGATGTAGTTGATGGGAGAGAACATTAGAGAGATCATGTCAGTAAGGAGACAAGGAGAAATGGAAGGTGATATGAGTGTGACGGAGAAAACATTAGAGAGATCAATGTCAGTAAGGAGACAAGGAGGAAATGGAAGGTGATATAGCTGGACGGAGAAAACATTAGAGAGATCACGTCAAAGGAGACAAGGAGGAAATGGAAGGTAATGTAGTTGACGGGAGAAAACATTAGAGAGATCACGTCAGTAAGGAGACAAGGAGGAAATGAAAGGTGATGTAGTTGACAGGAGAGAACATTAGAGCGATCACGTCAGTAAGGAGACAAGGAGGAAATGGAAGGTGATGTAGTTGTGAGGAGAGAACATTAGAGAGATCATGTCAGTAAGGAGACAAGGAGGAAATGGAAGGTGATGTAGTTGACGGAGAGAACATTAGAGAGATCATGTCAGTAAGGAGACAAGGAGGAAATGGAAGGTGATGTAGTGTGACGGAGAGAACATTAGAGAGATCACGTCAGTAAGGAGACAAGGAGGAAATAAGCCAACTGTATCAAACATTCAAATCAATTAATTTGGGTAGCTGGATGAAGGTAATACAAAGAGGAACATTACAAAGGGAGAAACAAGGAGGAATGAGGATCCCAGAAATAATCCATGTAAACATTATAACAATGGAGGGCACAGAGTACAGAGTCCATTCAAATCAGGAGGAAAGCAAAATTACATATTGAAGATTGGTAGAAAAGGAGATCTGAACATTACAAGTCACAGAGGCTGTAGGAAGGATAAACCAATCCAGATAATGGATAAGGAGCACTATAAGCAGTATTGAAAGCAAAATTAGCCAAACCTATGACAACTGTAGATTGAGAAGAGAAAGAAATGTGCCATCAAACAGATGTGTAATGTATTGACAGAGTATGGTGAGGTGGGTCATGAGAATGTTCCACACCAGGAACTATGTACACTACAATGGCCAACATGGAAAGGATAAGGAAAAGAATGGAAAAAAAATAAAGACATGTAATAATACTGCCTGACACTCCAAATCAAGGAGACTTATGAACTGAAACACTCGAAGATCAGACAACCATTGAGAGAGGAGCCTGGAAGACAAGGAGTGGCAATTGCTGAACAAAACATACTGATATATAAAGAATTAGGGAAGATGAAGGAATGACTTCTACAAAGTGACCAACCATCTTACTCAAAGAACTTTGAGAAAGAATTGAGGAGAGAAACTGGTTGAGTTGGAAATAGCAAGAAAAAGCCAGATGCCCATGTATGTGTGGTAGTGCAGTCCCCATCATTTGAATAAGCTGACTAAGGTGACAAACCTCTAAACATACAGCATGGGTTGATTGATTGATTGATTGATTTAGTGTTTTATGGCACAAAGCAGCGAGGCTATCTGCGCCAGACATTCGGTAAAATGTAAAAAAAATAAATAAATGTAGTAATAGACATAAATGGAAATGAAGGTAAAATAAAAAAGTGTAAAACCAATGTTGACACCTAGTCTACAATGTTAAGATAGAAGGCAGAGTATAAGAAGTTGTAAGGTATTTACTCTAGCAAAAAGGTAATGATCATAACCCGCCAGGAAGACTAACAGGTAAGTTCAAGAACCACCGTCAATCACCTGAAGTTGGCCTTTCCAGTCCTGGTTCCGGTTATGTGTCATAGCAGCTATTATCAAAATGTAAAAGAATAAAAGTTTTAAAAGACACTCCACAAAATCGTAATAATGAGTAGCCAAATGTCCAGTAAAAAGAAAGTCAAGTAAATGGAGTAAAATTTGTAAAAGTAAATGAAGATAAAAGCAAACGGCAATTAAAACAGAAAATGGCGTAAAAGCCAATGTTGACATCCAGTTAACAAAGTTGTAAAGAACTACCTGTAGCAGAATGGTAATGATCGTAACCGCCAGGAAGACTAACAGGTAAGTATAAAACCACCATCAGTCACCTGAAGTTGGTCTTTCCAGTCCTGGTTCCGGGTTATGAGTCAATATGGCCAGTACTAAAAGTAAAGTAGTAAAAGTGTGAAATGATATGCAGCAAAAGTATAATAACAACTTCGCCAGGATGACTAACGAGTAGTTCAAAGCGGATAGTTCAAACAGGAGCGTTAGTCACCTGAAGTTGGTCTTTCCAGTCCTGGTGTTGAGTTATTTAATGTCCTGGTCATTGTCCAATGTCAAATTGGAGAGAGATTAAAACTGTAAAAAAGGAACCACAATTAAAAAGGTGTAATGAATAAATATGCAACACTTAAATGAGATTAAAAAGGTTAATGGCCATTAAAAAATTAAAAACATTATCAAGGTGGACAGAGTCACCATCACCAATAACTCTGTCCAATGTTACAGATTGACCCTGGAAAAAATATGTTTAAAATATTGTCGCCGTTGAGAATTGTAACGATGGCAAGAAAGTAAAACGTGGCTGATAGTGATTTGAGTGTTACACAAACTACACATTGGTGCATCAGTTCCAGATAAAAGAAAATGATGAGTTAAAAAACTGTGACCAATGCGTAGCCTAGTGAGAACAACTTCCTCCTTCCAAACTTTACGGAAGCTAGATGGCCAAAGTCCAATTTTGGGTTTGATTTGAAAAAGTTTGTTGTCACGTTGCTCATTCCAAGTGGACTGCCAGCTTTTAATTGGTGCAAAAACAAAGTAAAGGCTACCTTTCGACATTCTCTCATTCTCTTATATATTCTAAATCAACAGCAGTAACTGTTGAAGTAACCACGAAAACTAACATTACGTCCTAATAGAAATTAAGTAAAAACCTTATAAACAGAGTGCTTTTGAAAGGTGAATCTTTCTTCTTTAGTGACCCCTGAAAATAAAAGGTCCACTTTTTAAAAGCACTTGGGTTATAAGGTTTTGATTTTATTTCTACCAAGACTTATTGAACCTCGTGTTTTACTAACATCACGAATGCTACGTCCTGTATATTTTAAACCAATAACAGCAACTGTAAATACTGACACTATACTGGTCTTTCACAAGTTCAACCACATTAGAAGAATCATTTTCCAGTTTCCCTGCAGTAGAACCCTCCAGTTGATCACTTAGGCGGCTTGTAGATAGGCAGTTGGTCGCTAGTAACTGCAAAGATGACATTCACTTTGTGTTTCTTAACCTCCACGTTTATCTGGCTGAGGGATGGATAGTCTTGATAAATGCTCATGTTGTAATTGCCTTTTTCGTCCAAGTGACAGATACCATCGTTGGGCTTCACAATTCCTCCCAACTATAAAAAAATAAACAAATAAAACAACGTTTCACACAAGAATAATTTCTTTACAAGCTGTAATTAAGTTATACAATATTAATCACTTTCAATAGATTTGGTGTTTTTGTTCATTTTATTGAATATAAATTGTGCTACTGTAATTTCAATCATCATATGTTAACATTATAATTGCTCTTCTATTACAAACTAAACAGATGACCCATGTTATTAAAAACAATAAACCCATGAACTTGAAAATTAATATAGATTTAATGCAATTTGTGGAGGATATACAGCACAATTCTCCATGAAACAAGACAGTCTAACCTTTCCATCCCCAGCATAATGAAACCCACTGTCTGATGAAAACACCAACATCTTTCTTGACTTCTGTCTCCATTCAATGGCATCCTATTAACACAAGTATAAACATACAAATGTTATAACTGGAAAAATTTTACAAAACACAAGCATAATATCACGGAATGACCAACAAAAATATAATCAAGAAATCAGACACGTGTATCGTCAGTAATATCAGGGAATGACCATCGAGAACACGGTGGTGACTTACCCGACAAGCAATAAGTTGACCATCGAGAACACGGTGGTGACTTACCCGACAAGAAACAAGTTGACTATCGAGAACATGATAGTAACTTACATAACAAGTAATAAGTTGACCACTGAGAACATGATAGTAACTTACATGACAAACAATAGCTTGCATTATTGCATCAAAGCCACCTTCTGGAGCATCCAGGTTTCCCGAGACACTAGCGGCCTTAACCTGCCTTTCAAATTCTTCGGTGTTCAGGCTGAGAGGCATGTGATTCTTAAAGCCGTATGGAGGAGCACATCCTGTACAAGGTTCTTTGAGCCTTGCAAATGATCAAGAGAAGTTACTTATACAACTTTCTTTCTAACTGATAATCAAGAGAAGTTATTTACAAAACTTTCTTTCTAACTGATAATCAAGAGAAGTTACTTACAAAACTTTCTTTCTAACTGATAATCAAGAGAAGTTACTTATACAACTTTCTTTCTAACTGATAATCAAGAGAAGTTACTTATACAACTTTCTTTCTGACTGATAATCAAGAGAAGTTACTTATACAACTTTCTTTCTGACTGATAATCAAGAGAAGTTACTTATACAACTTTCTTTCTAACTGATAATCAAGAGAAGTTACTTATACAACTTTCTTTCTAACTGATAATCAAGAGAAGTTACTTATACAACTTTCTTTCTAACTGATAATCAAGAGAAGTTACTTATACAACTTTCTTTCTAACTGATAATCAAGAGAAGTTACTTATACAACTTTCTTTCTAACTGATAATCAAGAGAAGTTACTTATACAACTTTCTTTCTAACTGATAATCAAGAGAAGTTACTTATACAACTTTCTTTCTAACTGATAATCAAGAGAAGTTACTTATACAACTTTCTTTCTAACTGATAATCAAGAGAAGTTACTTATACAACTTTCTTTCTAACTGATAATCAAGAGAAGTTACTTATACAACTTTCTTTCTGACTGATAATCAAGAGAAGTTACTTATACAACTTTCTTTCTGACTGATAATCAAGAGAAGTTACTTATACAACTTTCTTTCTAACTGATAATCAAGAGAAGTTACTTATACAACTTTCTTTCTAACTGATAATCAAGAGAAGTTACTTATACAACTTTCTTTCTAACTGATAATCAAGAGAAGTTACTTATACAACTTTCTTTCTAACTGATAATCAAGAGAAGTTACTTATACAACTTTCTTTCTGACTGATAATCAAGAGAAGTTACTTATACAACTTTCTTTCTAACTGATAATCAAGAGAAGTTACTTATACAACTTTCTTTCTAACTGATAATCAAGAGAAGTTACTTATAAAACTTTCTTTCTAATTGATAATCAAGAGAAGTTACTTATACAACTTTCTTTCTAACTGATAATCAAGAGAAGTTACTTATAAAACTTTCTTTCTAACTGATAATCAAGAGAAGTTACTTATAAAACTTTCTTTCTAATTGATAATCCTATACAAACACCATTGAAAATTATATAGGTCTGATTACTTTCTGGTTTAAAAAAAAAAACTGATCGAAAATAGTGTTCAAAGCTACAGACTAAAACCTACAGTAACTTTAGTATGCTCACATGACCTTTATAATTGAAGTTAGACAAACGAAGCCAAAGTGGTCTCTACCTTAATTTTTTAAAGCTGCAAAACATCACTCCAAGTGTTTTAGGTTCCATACAATATTTAACAAAGATCCATAAATGTACGTCCTTGATATATATACATTATATTAAATTACACATGATGAGTAAACGTTTTAATTAAATGTCAGTGTCCTAAAAGTGAAGACTATATGTTACAATAAAGCTTTTAACATATTACTTGAAATTGAGAAACTAACCCTAACCTGTGCTAACCCTACTAACCATAAAGAAGTTAGTATACATTTTAAATCAAAGTGTATTGCACTTTGTATGTATATCAGATAACTCAAGTGTCAGAGAAATAAAGAAGTGAACTTGGAAACTTTTACACACTTTTGCGGTACAGTGCTGACATACGGCATCACCACCTTATCCACAAAGAGCCAAAACCAAGACGAAAATTGCTGGTGATGTTCTGCATGGTAGTTGCCAGCAAGTTACCAAGAGCTGCAAGTTTGTCTTTATCATCTTCCATTGATTTTGACAGGTCCATCAAATAATACAGATCTACCGGATAGTCCACTGCTTGTCGGAACTCCACGTTCAACGAAAATGGACTTCCTATGATAATTAGAACATCCAATAATTATTTTTCTTCTTTACCTGATCTTCTAATTAATACAAATCTAACTTAAACAGTTTCAAACCAAATGTAATGAACACTAACAACTTCTAATTAAATCAAACAGATACCTTAGAAGTACTTTTTTTTTTTTTTTAATAGTTTCCATTAGTGGCAAAAGTTAAACTTAATTTAAGTTTTATTTATCCTATGGTTGTTACAGCATACAGTTACTGGAAATGTCTTAGTTAAATAGAATATACAGTGCAGAAAATAATTATGAAATAATGGGAAAAAGTGAAATTAAAAGCAAATGCTATGATAATTTAGTTTTTAACATATTGTTTTAGGGATCACTTACTAAGTTATCTAAAAGGCTTTAATAAGCCTTTTAATAATTTATTTCTAAATAGTAATAATCTATATATATATATATAATGTATAACAACTGAAATGTGGCTTTATATCACAAAATACTAGTCCACTAAAACACAGCTAAGATGAAGACGACTAAATGCCAGTTTTATATTACTGGATACATAAGTGCACATGAATGTCATGTATTGTCAGCATATCTGGAAGGTCAATATAACAACAAATAATAAATACATGGTGTACTTAGACTTAACGTTTGTATTTTTGAAGTTGGTCAAGCAACAGACCCCACACAGAGTATAGAAAATAAAATAAACAATCAAACTGTATTTAGGAAGTTCTAGAAATTAGAAATTCAAATAAAGAATATCACAACATGAAATCAATTTGCACTCAGGCTGGTAACAAAACAGATTTAATATTTTCACAACAAATCTTTAGAAACAATATTATGTAAAAATCAGGTTTTTTTTGTGTATGAAATATTTGTAATCTTTACTAAAGTCTACCAATCTTGTAATGATACACATGCTGTATCAAACATCATCGTACAAATACTTAATGTGTGTAAATATGTAGATAAACTTACGTGCATTACTTTTTCCCAAGCCTGTAGCAAAAAGATTAATTTTATCTATAAAAAGATCCCAAAAATATATCTAGTTCAAAGGGTTAATCTAATTACTTTTGTATCTCTGGCTTAATGTTTTCTTTCACTTAAATCACTGATAAATAAAACCTATAGATGTTTAATAACAAGTACTCTTACATTTTGAAAAATCTAGTGTTGTATGACAAACAAATATTATTATAGATGAATCAGTTTTCTTCTTTAAAATCTTAGAAGCTTGGGTGATTTTTCATCTCATAAATATAGAACTTTTATAATAAATAGAATACTAATAAAGGCCTCTTGAATCACATACTCGAAGAAGGGGTTTCGTACTAAAGTGAACTTCAGTTTATCTTGTGTTTACTTGAGGAGACAAATTTTGTTCAATGTTCTACCTTTCTGTCTTACACTTAAATCCTATTAATCAACCCTTGTGCCAAGTTTACTTAATGTTTTAATTTCCAATAAAGTACATTATCTGCCAGTGGAGAATAAAATAACCAATGGTGTGATAACCTCAATTCTGGTACAGAAAGCATGGGTAAAACCCATAACTGCTTCCAACTAATTGGGTTATATAAAGTGTATAACAATGAACACTGTAAAAGCCCAACAATCTCACAAATCCAAATGATTCATAAAAGAAAAGGAGTAGGATCCATGTTGGGCTCTTGAGAAGCTGACATAGTAAAGAAAAACAAAATCCAACTTCCACCTAGCCTCAACAAAAAAAGCAACTTCAAAAGCCTAGGAGGAAACCCCCCAAACAAATGTTTCCATCTCTCAGAGGATAAACACATGAACAGCTCTAACTGAAAGTACCCCCTTACCACAGAGAGACACTAGAAAACAAAGGAGGGGCATGCAAAGTCTGATTAACCACGTTGCTGACAACAGTAATATGAGAATTCATACCTATAAAAATCACACCTAACACTTTGGTGAGAAACTGTGATTATATATATAAGGTGCTTATATACAAGATAGAGGGCACAATGACAAGTGTGGCGAGCATGGTAAATAGCTGTAATGTTAGCAGATGATAAGGAAGTTGTGGAAAGTATACAAACACTACATCCTGTGAGGAAGCAGATATGCAGATAACTGGTGTTCCCAGTGAACAACCAAACAAGGATGAACCACTATTTCCATGGATTGATATATTAAAGCTTGTTTACTCATGGTTTATAAAGGATTTTAATTGTCTAAATAACATGTGACTAACCTTTAATAATTAATTATTAATAATATTTTTATCAGACTAAATGATAAATTAGTTATAAATCACATGAAGTATTTTACTTTGTGTCTAACCCTAATTTAGTATTACATCATCATAAGAGACCTTATCTAGTTGTTTAGTTGGCTCTACAAAGGATGACCTGAGAATTCAGTGAAACTAGTCTACTGCAGAGGAGGTAACAAAATATAGATAGCATGTTCTTTATTAATGTTACACATATTATTGAAGGAAAATGTAGAATCCATATTTCTACTTCAACATACACTACAATAGTATTTTGCAATGTTCTGTGTGAGTACATTGTACTAATTATAAATCTAATATCATATCTTCTGTACATAACAATATAGAAATAAACAGAATCTCACTCGGTTTCAGCTTCAGTTTAATTTTTTGTGGTTTGATCTGAACGGCATCTTCCTCACTTGCTCCTGTGTCACTCAGTTCTTTATCCTAGTAACAAAACACAGAATTAGGTTTTATTCAACTCTGATAGATTGCTATTATACATGGAATGTTTTTCATGTACTACACAAGAACATTAGAAGTCACCACCTCTGTCAAAAACATCCACTTTCTCTACAACATATAGCTGATTATTACAATAGCAGCTTTGAAATTATAAAAATGCAACAATAAAACTTTTCCAAACTTATATAACATAAAAATACACCATTAGTACAATTTAACAACACAAAGTTTGAACATCATCTCGGTGTATTTTGTGTTGTCCCCTCTTCTTTTCCATGGTAACATTAACCCCAAATATATTGTGGTCAGCTAACTGTATTTTAAGTCATCATAAAATTTCACATTTGGTCAGCTGTCCCAATCACCAGTCATGTAGAACAAGCATGCTTGGTAACTGGGATTCAGACTTATGACAGTCAGGTTGAGAACCAAACATTCTAACCACCATGATGTATTTTATCTCTCCTAAGACTTCTTATATTATTATCTGTTTTTGGGTTATCCCAGAAAGTGGTTCTTAACCACAGATAAGTAAAATCTGAGTCAGTCTGAAAGAGAGTTGAAACATAGCTATTAACGTATGCTGCTTTATAGTGTAATATAAATCTGAGTCAGTCTGAGAGACAGTTGAAACATAGCTATTGAAGTATGCTGCTTTACAGTGTAATATAAATCTGAGTCAGTCTGAGAGACAGTTGAAACATAGCTATTGAAGTATCCTGCTTTACAGTGTAATATAAATCTGAGTCAGTCTGAGATACAGTTGAAACATAGCTATTAAAGTATGCTGCTTTACAGTGTAATATAAGTCTGAGTCAGTCTGAGATACAGTTGAAACATAGCTATTGAAGTATGCTGCTTTACAGTGTAATATAAATCTGAGTCAGTCTGAGAGACAGTTGAAACATAGCTATTGAAGTATGCTGCTTTACAGTGTAATATAAATCTGAGTCAGTCTGAGAGACAGTTGAAACATAGCTATTGAAGTATGCTGCTTTACAGTGTAATATAAATCTGAGTCAGTCTGAGATACAGTTGAAACATAGCTATTGAAGTATGCTGCTTTACAGTGTAATATAAATCTGAGTCAGTCTGAGAGACAGTTGAAACATAGCTATTGAAGAATCCTGCTTTACAGTGTAATATAAATCTGAGTCAGTCTGAGATACAGTTGAAACATAGCTATTAAAGTATGCTGCTTTACAGTGTAATATAAGTCTGAGTCAGTCTGAGATACAGTTGAAACATAGCTATTGAAGTATGCTGCTTTACAGTGTAATATAAATCTGAGTCAGTCTGAGAGACAGTTGAAACATAGCTATTGAAGTATGCTGCTTTACAGTGTAATATAAATCTGAGTCAGTCTGAGAGACAGTTGAAACATAGCTATTAAAGTATGCTGCTTTACAGTGTAATATAAATCTGAGTCAGTCTGAGATACAGTTGAAACATAGCTATTGAAGTATGCTGCTTTACAGTGTAATATGCAACTTTTAAAACTTCATTTTGTGTGAAGTACTCCATGAAACTTTAATTCAGAAATAATTGGTTCATAAAGGTTAGCAATCACTGGTCTAAGAGACCATTTCTTCACAAACAATTTACCAAATTAATGAGAATGTAAAGAAAAGGTAATGTGTGGATTTTTAAATGTAGAACCCACATACCAGAAAGAAGAAAACACAAGATACTGAGTAGTTAAGTTCATAGATACAAGACACTCCACAGTATTATTTATTATCTACAAATTATGTTTCAACAAACCAAAAACAGCAGAAATCTAAAAAAGAGGAAAATACAAATTTTCAAATGTTAAACATGAGGTAATAATAGTTTTTGTATGTAAGTCCTGCTTGTACAATTAGGAACATGTTTTAATAAATTTAGAATGACATAATGCTTGTTATTAAAAACAAACAAGGTTATTACTAAGTAACAAAATGGTGACATATACAACCAAGAGACTTCTAGTACAAGCAAGCCTACTGTTGAATGTAGAGAATCAGGTAAAGTTCTATCTTTTACCCCTCAGTTCTACAATGGGAGAGGATATATTTCAATGACCTACTAAATGACTACCAAATATGGAAAGTTTTATATTTTCAGTGTTGTCATTGGAAAAACAAACATCATTGATCTACTAACATAAATAACCTACAAACAAGTATTGGCTACAAAGATTAATATATAATAATAAAGGATTAGAAGAAAAATTATATTAAATCAATCAGCTTTTTATTTACAAGGTGGGTTGATTTGACCCATCTTAGTTAGAGGTCTAAAACTGTACATTCTGCAACTCTGAACTTATTCTCTTCACTAAAATTGTAAACAATGTAAGTGTTAATGGGGTTTTTATGTCCTTTTCAACAACCAATAAAGAAACAAAAATAATCTAAGTGTTCAAACAATCTTACAGTTTGTGCCTAAATTGTTATTCCATGTTGTACATTGGACCGGACATTTAATGATTACATACATGCCTAAATCGTTATTCCATGTTGTACATTGGACCAGACATTTAATGATTACATACATGCCTAAATCGTTATTCCATATTGTACATTGGACCAGACATTTAATGATTACATACATGCCTAAATCGTTATTCCATGTTGTACATTGGACCAGACATTTAATGATTACATACATGCCTAAATCGTTATTCCATGTTGTACATTGGACCAGACATTTAATGATTACATACATGCCTAAATCGTTATTCCATGTTGTATATTCTTCCAGGTAAAAGAAGTAAAATGGTTTTTTTTTTCAGAATTGTGTAGTTATTTAGATAATAGTCTATACTAACATTAATGTACATAAACTATTTTTAAGAAGATTTATGAACTTAATCATCCCAAAATAAAAGAATTAACTAATGTAATAAATAAATTAAATATAACTTTCAAACTGACCCTACACAACACACTTACTTACAGACATTATAAAATATTGATTAAAAGTTTATAATGTTTCAAGTTTTGAGAAACAAAAAGTAAAATATTTGATAATTAATTTTAGACATAAAATATTCAATGATTTACATATTTCTAAAATTATTCGTCACTCTATAAACAATAACAATTTTCCTTGTAAAAGCTTAACACCTACTGTCACTTATAAATATGAAAGTTCAAATTGTTCCATTAATATATAAAAGTTTTTTAACCAATTTAAATGTAGATGACGTTAATAATTTACCTTGTCAATGTGAAAATACTTTATTTGTTGATACTTTTCATAAACATATTACTGGTAATTTAGATATTATAACAAATAAAATATTATGCAAGATAATCAAACTAAATACAGAATAGCTACAAAATTTAATAAAAATAATATTCTAAAATCACTTGAAAATACTGATGAATATATTTTAAAACTTTATTATATTACAGCTTATCCATCCAGATGACTTTTGGAATGAAAGTTATAGAAACTTAAAATAAAAATAAAATTATTCTACATACATTTAAAAAAATACCATACAGATTTATCATTTAAACAGCTAACAATAACATTAAAAAACTGCAAGAACAATATGTTGTAACTTCAAGAGATAAGTTTTATCTCTTATGGTACTAACTTATTTTCCTTATTTTATGTTTATTTTTTTCTTATTGTTATTTTAACTTGGGAGAACAGTCACCTTCCCACAACTGTCTTTAGGCAGTGAAGGATGATGTAGATATGGGACGTTGTCACCTAGAGTACCCACATCTTGCCACAACTGTCTTTAGGCAGTGAAGGGTGATGTAGATATGGGACGTTGTCACCTCGAGTATCCACATCTTGCCACAACTATCTTTAGGCAGTGAAGGGTGATGTAGATACGTGACGTTGTCACCTTGAGTACCCACATCTTGCCACAACTGTCTTTAGGCAGTGAATGGTGATATATATATGGGATGTTGTCACCTTGAGTACACACATCTTGCTCTCTTAATTTCTATTATTCTTATGAGAGACTACTGAATTGGACATTAAGACTGATAAATGGTGTATCCCCACCACAATGTGGGTCCTACTTCTTCAGTCACCTCCAAAACCTAGGATACATTTTATAATCCCGCATCATAGCTTGTTCCCTAGGGTTCCTTTTTTAAGAAAAATGTGCAGCATAGTTTAAAAATTTCATGTTAAAGTTTTTTGGTTTATGGCTCAAATATTTTATGGTTATAATGTGTGCATGTGTGTGTTGTAGATTTCTTTTAAATTTCACTAAAGGTAAATAAGAATATAAAACAAAATGTCGAATGTGGACATCTTTAGTTTTAGTGAAAATCCACCAAAGTGTGATAAAAGATACAGGAATATGGGAAATCCCCAAACAACAAATGAGACGGGTCATATCAATCATAGGGCTCCAATCTACATTGAGAATAATTGAAGTATAGTTCAATGTGGTAGTGGTAAACAATAGAAAGGTGCCAGACATTGGTCATTGTATTATTTGTTTCAATGACCAAAGAGACAACTGAGCAAATGTAGCAAACCAGATACCCACATTATGTTAATGTCACAAGAGTAAAAATCCCCATAAAATGTGTCAGAAGAGAGCCATGTGCACGTCTAAATTAGAATAGGAAGAAAAACAAACTTGGTACAAAAGAATATCCCATCCTACAAGATCCCTTTGTCACATTTGAAACAAAAGATCCAAAGACTGTAATTATTTCAACATGGAGATAAGGAGGAAGGTAATATCAATGGATAAATAGAACACCTGAGAAAGAAATTGCATGCCAGTCAATACTAGTAGGATATGCAATAGGGAAAGATAAAAGCAAGAATACTTGGCTAAGTGAAAGGAATAATACTAACTAATTCTGCCCTCCATACAAGAAACAGATATTTAAAGTGCAAAGAACTAAGAAAACAAGCTGCCTGATGATAAACTAAGGAAAAATGAACCAAAGCCCACAGCATGCCAGCACTATTTTTAAAATGAGTGACAAAAAAACCAACATGAACTAAAAATAAAACATCTGGAAAAGGAGAGAAAACAAGAAAAACATTAATAAAAATGGCTGCAGTAGGTGAAGCAGACTCTGCTGTAAAGACCAATTCAAAATAGACATTGTCTCAAACAAACCAGGTAAAGAAGGAAGGCTAGCAATAGTGGAAGAAAGCTGGGTAGACACCCTGGATCCAGGGGTTGTCAATATTAACTGTAAAATGCACAAAAATTTATGAAAATAAAAACACTGTGTAAACTTAAGTAAGTGTATTTTGACAATAAATATTTAGTGGATGGTATTTGTTGAAGAAACAATGCATTTAACCTAATTTATGATTTACAAGTAAGATTAATGACAAATAAGCCTAAAATTACAAATACACACAGTAAGCCTAAAATCAACATTATGGTACAAAAGGATATGTATATAAACTGTACAATAATTAAGAAAACCGGATTCATACAAGAAGTAGTTAAAAATCTAATTAAACATACGTTATCAAAACAAACTAAATACAGATAATAATATTAATATCAAAATATTCAAAAATATATACAAGTTCTAAGAGCTTATGCATCTAAAGCTGGCAAACTCAAATATATGGGCCACCAAATTCAAGGCCAGGGGCAATTATGTCACCTTTTTGGAATTGTCATAATTTCATGGATAAGGAATTTTTCTGTTGGGCACCAGCCAAATGTGTTGAGAATTAACATTTTTTGGACAAAAAGGTATTTTATGAGGGAAAGCAGTACTGCGATTTTTCATTAAGTATATTATGAAAATGTGAATACATTATTCTTTATTTCATACTTCCCAGGAACTGTAGCCCCCCACTGACCTCCCCTCTCCTCAGGCCTGCTCAAGGACCAATGAAGGTGAACTCATATGATGATAAATCTCCTTACATAATCAGTCAAGGACCACCACCTGAAGCCCAGGTAATCATGCTGGAAGTTAGTAATAACAGTTTAGAGGTGGAGACATAAGCTTGTGACATGCAAACAAATTCTGCATGCAGAGGGCAGCACTTAACAAGAATAGCTATTCATGTTAGTGGAAGTGTTGTACCACATCAGAAATTTGAATTTCAAACAAAAAATACAAAATAAGAAGAATAAATTGTATATATTAATTCCACTTCATACTTATATACAAGGAAACATTATTTAGTGGACAATGCGAAGTACAATGTAATGGCTATGTGGTACTGGTCAGAGGCTAACTTAACACTTCACCAATAATTCTACTGGACAAATAACTATGTAATATGGCCATTAAATACATCTAGAATGACATATTGTTGACAGTATACTGTGTAATGTTAACACCACCTTTCAGAAAAAAATGTCCACAAATAAGTGTGTTGTATGTGAAGCTGTGAAAATAATTATGATGCACTAATGCCACCTATTGCCTGAGATCATAACTAAACTTTAGCCAATGGCCTTTTTAATAACCTGTAAAATTAACACATTTTAATAAAGAACTTATGTGAACTTCATGGGATATTTTTTTAATGATGAACTAAATATATTAATTGACATAAAATCTTGTACTCACTACAAGTTTTCCATTTTGCTATTTGGGTGAACAATTTCTCCACGTGAACACTTCCCAATCAAGTTCCCAATTGTGTCACATCTCCGGTTTCCACCATTTTCAAAATCCTAAAGGAAGATAAGTGACCATTATTTCTTTATTTAATCTGATCACAATTTAATGTCGTACTTATGCTATCAGGATGTAATATGGTACATACAGAAATTACCTTATGGTATTTTAAAACTGTCTATGATGCTACACTAATAAGCCAGTGTTCAACATACTTAACAGAACTTAAACAGCAGAATCCATGTTAACCATGATATTAATAACATACAATATAATAAAGAGTGTTTTAATCTTTGTGTTGTACGTAGAAGATGTCATTACATACAACTTAACATAAGAATGATTGTTACTAAATACTTTTATACAGCAACAAGTGATATATTTAACACTTCAGTGTTGTTAGTGTACCAAAACAAATAAGAATGGCTCATCCAACGCTGAGATGGTTTCTTTTTGTACACCAAAACTGTTGGACGAGACCATTTCTTTTGATGAACTGATACTGTTAATGAGACCGTCAACACGTACCATTGGTGTACCAAAAACAAATCTTAAGTAATATTACCATGTACTTTGACAGACTTACAAACTGGTTGCATGTTAGAAGAATATAGCTTCTAAAGGAAAGTTCCTGATTCACACTATCAACTAGTGGTTTTTCATTTGCCTTCACACAACGATTTGGGAAAATTAAAAGTACACCAAATCATGACAGTCACTGAATTATGCTGAATATAGTAAAAACACTGTCCAATTTAACTATTAATAGATATATTAGAGGAAGATATAAAGCTGATGTATTATACCTGTGATATGTGTATACCTTTAAAACCTGTGATATGTGTATACCTTTAAAACCAGAGTAAACAGAAAACAATCTAGTAACTAACTTCAATTTTGTGATGTATGTATAACTTGGCATACAACAGTGTGAAGCATAAACTTAGAGGTTCAAATTATTACATTCCAAATGTTGATACTGAATGGTTATTTTCCACATCACATCCACTTCTAAATTATTAAAAGTGTCATACACACTAGATCATAATCTCTGTTCACATTCTTCATTATGTTATTGTATTAGCCCCCCCCAACAAAACACTTTACAATATCATTACACAGAGACACTTTACAATATCATTACACAGAGTAAAAGATATTTGCAAGTAGTATTACTTTGTCTTTAAAAAATTTTTCTAACACTAAACAAGTTCATGAATTCAGTTTGCACTTGTTAAACTACACTATTCCTTTAAGCCTAATAAAAACATTTCAATTAATGTCTGAATACTGCAACTAAGCAGACCCAAAGAACACAAGTAATATACAAAACCTTTCTCAGAGAACAGTAAAAACAGTATAAAAATAATTATTTGATGGATAGCTAGTCAGAATATTCATACTGAGTTCACTGTGGAATGAGCAGCAACTACCTGTGGAAATATGCTGGCAACTATACAACATACCTACACAGATTCAGCGTAGTCACTAATATACCAGTGTCTCTCTAATAGGTTAATGTCACCCATTTCACAGCTGGCCACTATACAACATACCTACACAGATTCAGTGTAGTCACTAATACAAGAGTGTCTCTCTAATAGGTTAATGTCACCCATTTCACAGCTGGCCCCTATACAACATACCCACACAGATTCAGTGTAGTCACTAATATACCAGTGTCTCTCTAATAGGTTAATGTCACCCATTTCACAGCTGGCCCCTATACAACATACCTACACAGATTCAGTGTAGTCACTAATATACCAGTGTCTCTCTAATAGGTTAATGTCACCCATTTCACAGCTGGCCACTATACTACATACCTACACAGATTCAGTGTAGTCACTAATATACCAGTGTCTCTCTAATAGGTTAATGTCACCCATTTCACAGCTGGCCACTATACAACATACCTACACAGATTCAGTGTAGTCACTAATATACCAGTGTCTCTCTAATAGGTTAATGTCACCCATTTCACAGCTGGCCACTATACAACATACCTACACAGATTCAGTGTAGTCACTAATATACCAGTGTCTCTCTAATAGGTTAATGTCACCCATTTCACAGCTGGCAACTATACAACATACCTACACAGACACAGTGTAGTCACTAATACAAGAGTGTCTCTCTAATAGGTTAATGTCACCCATTTCACAGCTGGCCCCTATACAACATACCTACACAGACACAGTGTAGTCACTAATATACCAGTGTCTCTCTAATAGGTTACTGTCACCCATTTCACAGCTGGCCACTATACAACATACCTACACAGATTCAGTGTAGTCACTAATATACCAGTGTCTCTCTAATAGGTTAATGTCACCCATTTCACAGCTGTCCACTATACAACATACCTACACAGATTCAGTGTAGTCACTAATATACCAGTGTCTCTCTAATAGGTTAATGTCACCCATTTCACAGCTGGCCACTATACAACATACCTACACAGATTCAGTGTAGTCACTAATATACCAGTGTCTCTCTAATAGGTTACTGTCACCCATTTCACAGCTGGCCACTATACAACATACCTACACAGATTCAGTGTAGTCACTAATATACCAGTGTCTCTCTAATAGGTTAATGTCACCCATTTCACAGCTGGCCACTATACAACATACCTACACAGACACAGTGTAGTCACTAATATACCAGTGTCTCTCTAATAGGTTACTGTCACCCATTTCACAGCTGGCCACTATACAACATACCTACACAGACACAGTGTAGTCACTAATATACCAGTGTCTCTCTAATAGGTTACTGTCACCCATTTCACAGCTGGCCACTATACAACATACCTACACAGATTCAGTGTAGTCACTAATATACCAGTGTCTCTCTAATAGGTTAATGTCACCCATTTCACAGCTGGCCACTATACAACATACCTACACAGACACAGTGTAGTCACTAATATACCAGTGTCTCTCTAATAGGTTACTGTCACCCATTTCACAGCTGGCCACTATACAACATACCTACACAGATTCAGTGTAGTCACTAATATACCAGTGTCTCTCTAATAGGTTACTGTCACCCATTTCACAGCTGGCCACTATACAACATACCTACACAGACACAGTGTAGTCACTAATATACCAGTGTCTCTCTAATAGGTTACTGTCACCCATTTCACAGCTGGCCACTATACAACATACCTACACAGATTCAGTGTAGTCACTAATATACCAGTGTCTCTCTAATAGGTTAATGTCACCCATTTCACAGCTGGCCACTATACAACATACCTAGACAGATTCAGTGTAGTCACTAATATACCAGTGTCTCTCTAATAGGTTACTGTCACCCATTTCACAGCTGGCCACTATACAACATACCTACACAGATTCAGTGTAGTCACTAATATACCAGTGTCTCTCTAATAGGTTAATGTCACCCATTTCACAGCTGGCCACTATACAACATACCTACACAGATTCAGTGTAGTCACTAATATACCAGTGTCTCTCTAATAGGTTACTGTCACCCATTTCACAGCTGGCCACTATACAACATACCTACACAGATTCAGTGTAGTCACTAATATACCAGTGTCTCTCTAATAGGTTAATGTCACCCATTTCACAGCTGGCCACTATACAACATACCTACACAGATTCAGTGTAGTCACTAATATACCAGTGTCTCTCTAATAGGTTAATGTCACCCATTTCACAGCTGGCCACTATACAACATACCTACACAGACACAGTGTAGTCACTAATATACCAGTGTCTCTCTAATAGGTTACTGTCACCCATTTCACAGCTGGCCACTATACAACATACCTACACAGATTCAGTGTAGTCACTAATATACCAGTGTCTCTCTAATAGGTTACTGTCACCCATTTCACAGCTGGCCACTATACAACATACCTACACAGATTCAGTGTAGTCACTAATATACCAGTGTCTCTCTAATAGGTTAATGTCACCCATTTCACAGCTGGCCACTATACAACATACCTACACAGATTCAGTGTAGTCACTAATATACCAGTGTCTCTCTAATAGGTTACTGTCACCCATTTCACAGCTGGCCACTATACAACATACCTACACAGATTCAGTGTAGTCACTAATATACCAGTGTCTCTCTAATAGGTTAATGTCACCCATTTCACAGCTGGCCACTATACAACATACCTACACAGATTCAGTGTAGTCACTAATATACCAGTGTCTCTCTAATAGGTTACTGTCACCCATTTCACAGCTGGCCACTATACAACATACCTACACAGACACAGTGTAGTCACTAATATACCAGTGTCTCTCTAATAGGTTACTGTCACCCATTTCACAGCTGGCCACTATACAACATACCTACACAGATTCAGTGTAGTCACTAATATACCAGTGTCTCTCTAATAGGTTACTGTCACCCATTTCACAGCTGGCCACTATACAACATACCTACACAGATTCAGTGTAGTCACTAATATACCAGTGTCTCTCTAATAGGTTAATGTCACCCATTTCACAGCTGGCCACTATACAACATACCTACACAGATTCAGTGTAGTCACTAATATACCAGTGTCTCTCTAATAGGTTAATGTCACCCATTTCACAGCTGGCCCTATACAACATACCTACACAGATTCAGTGTAGTCACTAATATACCAGTGTCTCTCTAATAGGTTAATGTCACCCATTTCACAGCTGGCCACTATACAACATACCTACACAGATTCAGTGTAGTCACTAATATACCAGTGTCTCTCTAATAGGTTACTGTCACCCATTTCACAGCTGGCCACTATACAACATACCTACACAGATTCAGTGTAGTCACTAATATACCAGTGTCTCTCTAATAGGTTAATGTCACCCATTTCACAGCTGGCCACTATACAACATACCTACACAGATTCAGTGTAGTCACTAATATACCAGTGTCTCTCTAATAGGTTACTGTCACCCATTTCACAGCTGGCCACTATACAACATACCTACACAGACACAGTGTAGTCACTAATATACCAGTTTCTCTCTAATAGGTTACTGTCACCCATTTCACAGCTGGCCACTATACAACATACCTACACAGATTCAGTGTAGTCACTAATATACCAGTGTCTCTCTAATAGGTTAATGTCACCCATTTCACAGCTGGCCACTATACAACATACCTACACAGATTCAGTGTAGTCACTAATATACCAGTGTCTCTCTAATAGGTTAATGTCACCCATTTCACAGCTGGCCCCTATACAACATACCTACACAGATTCAGTGTAGTCACTAATATACCAGTGTCTCTCTAATAGGTTAATGTCACCCATTTCACAGCTGGCCACTATACAACATACCTACACAGATTCAGTGTAGTCACTAATATACCAGTGTCTCTCTAATAGGTAAATGTCACCCATTTCACAGCTAACTCAACATGTAAAGTGTTGATGAAATTATATTACAGTCTTGTAACAGTTTCTAAACATTCATGTTACTTTATCTAGCAAGATTTTTTGTTGTTTCCTAACTGCTAGTATAGAAAAATATAATACAATAATAAAATCAGTTAAATCTATTAAGTAAATATTTTCTTATTTCACAGATTAAGTGTTCAGAGACTTAATAATATGTCAGGAAGTAACTCTTAACTCTGTAACAGTAAAGAAATTGATCAACAACTCAGGTGCTACATTGATAAAATGTGATAGCCTAAGATATTATTGTAACTGTTTGAATATTTGTACTGATAATATATAAAATGTGTATTTTGTGATCATGTAGAAAACATAAATATATAATATTAAGAGGAGCCTACAGAAACTGTCTGGTTTTTGTTTGTGTAGTGGCTTCTTACTAAATACATAAAAGTTCTAAAAACTTAACAATATTTTAGATTTATAGTTCAAAAGCCACCAAGAAAGATAATACCCATTTAATACAATGAAAGACTAAAGTAAAACAGATGATACATCCACTTTGACACCTCAGGTTTTACATTAGAGAAAAATTGGCTGAAAAATAATTTATTGTACCTTTTCCAATGTCTCAACATGTTGGTATGATGGTAAAAACTCCGAATCTTCAAAGTAACACTTAAGACCCAAGTTTTATTGAATGAGTAAGTTTGAGGCTTGTCTAGTTTATAACTTTGTCCTCAATTAGAATATCCTCAACAATTATATGTACAAGTAACTTTAAAACTTTATTTTTTATTATTTTCCTTGTGTATATCATTCAGGTATTCAAAACAATTAACAACAAATTCTCACCTCTTCAGAGCACCAGGCACACTCAGGATGAGACGTAATGCACTCACCACAAGATTTTTTAACAATTAACAACAAATTCTCACCTCTTCAGAGCACCAGGCACACTCAGGATGACACGTAATGCACTCCCCACAAGATTTTTTAACAATTAACAACAAATTCTCACCTCTTCAGAGCACCAGGCACACTCAGGATGAGACGTAATGCACTCGCCACAAGATTTTTTAACAATTATCAATAAATTCTCACCTCTTCAGAGCACCAGGCACACTCAGGATGAGACATAATGCACTCGCCACAAGATTTTTTAACAATTAACAACAAATTCTCACCTCTTCAGAGCACCAGGCACACTCAGGATGACACGTAATGCACTCACCACAAGATTTTTTAACAATTAACAACAAATTCTCACCTCTTCAGAGCACCAGGCACACTCAGGATGAGACGTAATGCACTCGCCACAAGATTTTTTAACAATTAACAATAAATTCTCACCTCTTCAGAGCACCAGGCACACTCAGGATGAGACGTAATGCACTCGCCACAAGATTTTTTTGATATACATTGACTGGATGTCAGTTTTTCTGCAACTATAAATAAATTAGAGGAAAAAATATAAATTAATAGTGATAAAATACACCAGCTATTACAAGTGTGCCATAAGAAACATACAGATAAACATATCATGTGTCATAAACAAAAAACACACAAATATAATAATTCTGATAAAAGAAACACCAAATGTGTCATGAATCACAATAGCAGGCTTTACACACCTATTTCCTTGTTTTAATATAATTTTGGGTTGTTTGAAACATTTCTTGTAAATGCCTGAATTTCTCATAGTTCTACGAAAACACAAGACATTTACTTTAATGTTCTGTATTAACCTGACAGTGTACCACTGACTTTATGGACTGTAGAGAAGGTTTATTACACAGTCTTACCATTAACCCATACCTTACACAGTAGAATAAGAAATCAGAATTAGACATTTAATAATTTCTCATACATGTACAAATAATAGGAATGATGTATCACACCTGTTACTTTGATGCTTGAAATAGAGTGAAATATTCAAACAAGAGTATCCTAATCTCTAAATTACTAACTAAATATCTTTCAACTTATTCATAAATACTTTTAATAATTTACATATAACTACAACATTCTCTACTTCACATATGGTGAGTGTTATGGGAAGCTTACACCATAAGCTAACAAAATATCACAAACCTCACATATATGAAACAATCTTAAACAGTAATATAAAAGTATCTGAAAGCATAAAAAGATAGAAAGCCACTCACCAGACTGACCACTGTCCAGTCAAATCAAGTTACAGAATACAATTTTATGGAACTCTTTACTGAATAAATAATCAAATCTCACTTACCTTGGCTATGTGCTACATGTAGTATTATTATTACTGAACTTAAAACTGTAAAGTGTCTTCGAAGTTCCATTTTTCTGAATCCTAGAAGTCATGTTAAAATACAAAAGTTAAGGACTATACAGAACAACAATACACATACATTCAACATCCTGTCACTAGAACAGTTACAAACATCCAATTCTATAGATAATTCCTGTTTGTTTATACCATATCCTGGTGAAACCTCTTAAGGTCTTTTGTGTTAAGTGTTGGTTCCTTTATAACATGTTGTGATACAGATATAGGCCAGGCATGTAATTTCCAGTCAACATATGAAACTATCCTTCACTCTATTTGCTTTATAACAAATACAAACAAAATGTAAAAATTCACTCTTTAGTAAACTGGTACCTTTCAAAGATTAACCAAAAGTAATAATCAGTAAACTACTTTCCATGTGATTACATGGACACTGGTAAGGTTAAACTACTTTCCATGTGATTACATGGACACTGGTAAGGTTAAACTACTTTCCATGTGATTACATGGACACTGGTAAGGTTAAACTACTTTCCATATGATTACATGGACACTGGTAAGGTTAAACTACTTTCCATGTGATTACATGGACACTGATAAGGTTAAACTACTTTCCATGTGATTACATGGACACTGGTAAAATTAAACTACTTTCCATGTGATTACATGGACACTGGTAAGGTTAAACTACTTTCCATGTGATTACATGAACACTGGTAAGGTTAAACTACTTTCCATGTGATTACATGGACATTGGTAAGGTTAAACTACTTTCCATGTGATTACATGGACACTGGTAAGGTTAAACTACTTTCCATGTGATTACATGGACACTGGTAAGGTTAAACTACTTTCCATGTGATTACATGGACACTGGTAAGGTTAAACTACTTTCCATGTGATTACATGGACACTGGTAAGGTTAAACTACTTTCCATATGATTACATGAACACTGGTAAGGTTAAACTACTTTCCATGTGATTACATGAACACTGGTAAGGTTAAACTACTTTCCATGTGATTACATGGACACTGGTAAGGTTAAACTACTTTCCATGTGATTACATGGACACTGGTAAGGTTAAACTACTTTCCATATGATTACATGGACACTGGTAAGGTTAAACTACTTTCCATATGATTACATGGACACTGGTAAGGTTAAACTACTTTCCATGTGATTACATGAACACTGGTAAGGTTAAACTACTTTCCATGTGATTACATGGACACTGGTAAGGTTAAACTACTTTCCATATGATTACATGGACACTGGTAAGGTTAAACTACTTTCCATATGATTACATGAACACTGGTAAGGTTAAACTACTTTCCATATGATTACATGAACACTGGTAAGGTTAAACTACTTTCCATATGATTACATGGACACTGGTAAGGTTAAACTACTTTCCATATGATTACATGGACACTGGTAAGGTTAAACTACTTTCCATGTGATTACATGGACACTGGTAAGGTTAAACTACTTTCCATATGATTACATGGACACTGGTAAGGTTACAAACAAACCACATTACACATTATTCTCTTTTGTTGTCTCAATATATTTTATAGACTGTAGTTTCTGTTTTTAGTTTTGATTTTATCATTCATGTATTTTCTCTTCTATCAATTATCCTTTCTACTGCACATTAAACAAGTATTTTTATATTACTATACAAACACAAAGATTTACTAAAGTGATGTTGGGATACTAGGTTCATGATTAATTATGCCAAATATATGTTAAATAGTTAGACACTGACATCAAAACTATATGCTTTGGCAAGACAACAGAAACCACTTAATAGTTGGAGTCGGAGTGCTGATGACAAAAGGTGTTAAAGATTTGCGATACGTCAGATATTTTATTTCTTAAGACACCACTGTAGATTCTGGTTTCATATTTTATACGCACCACTGTAGATTCTGGTTTCATCTCTTATACGCACCACTGTAGATTCTGGTTTCATCTCTTATACGCACCACTGTAGATTCTGGTTTCATCTCTTATACGCACCACTGTAGATTCTGGTTTCATCTCTTATACGCACCACTGTAGATTCTGGTTTCATCTCTTATACGCACCACTGTAGATTCTGGTTTCATCTTTTATACGCACCACTGTAGATTCTGGTTTCATCTTTTATATGCACCACTGTAGGTTCTGGTTTCATCTTTTATACGCACCACTGTAGATTCTGGTTTCATCTTTTATATGCAACTTTTGTTTTTTTTCCAACTTTGTTATTACTCTTCAATTACTTTTTGGTATTAAAAACATTGTTTTTTATCTTTTTATTATTGGTGTTTTTAAATGAAGACTTGAGTTTTTTTGTTTATTTACAAAGTTCTGGTCAAGAAATCTTTTCCAGTGTTTAACATTTGCATCACAATGTAGTGTCCATCACCAAAACACTTTATCCCACCTGTTTTTGTATGATGGAGATTAACGACATGATGGGCTAGTGATATCCCATCCAGGGGTAAGTTGTCACATGGAAAGTCGCAATAAAACATGTAGGAGGGTACAAATGCAGATTAGTCGCACTTGCCTGGTGACATACTTTGAGGTATTAGTTTATATTTTCTTGTTAAAATTTACTTAACTTTATATATAAACCAAATGATAAGTGGCTTTCAAAACCTTGCCTCTTTTTCTAATCTTAAATTATAATTGAACCTCTTCATAAAGTTTCTCAGATAATGAAAAACAAGATATTCATTTTCACCACATATACATCTGATAATGTCTTTAAATGCAGTAAACTGTTTTCTTAGAACTCCATGTATATCTGAACAATTCACTGAAATAATGCAACCATAATTAGGTAATTATAAGACTATCATTAATGAAAACTGTCTTATTGTATGTAATTCATGTTCTGTAGCAATAACTGTTAATTTCAAGTTAACATTAACAAAATACTCCTTCACAAATACGTATACAGACTACAAGTGGTTATGACAAATGACTCCAATCAGCTAAATAGGTTACATTTCATTTGACCAGAAATGGTATATAACTTACAAGAACAAGTAAGCAAGCTAGTGTAAGAAGTTAGACTTTGTGATTATCTGTTTAGATGTAAAAGGTGATTTCTAAAATGTTTTAACTACAGAAATTAAAATATCTCTCCCTCTACAGTAAAGTACAAGTTACAGTCTATAGTATAAGGTTAAGCTTTCCAGACTAGTTATTAAAAAATGCTGTAAAAAGTTTGTAAATGTTCCTCAGAAGAAAGTTTACAGTTTCTGACAGAAAAATTTCAGCAGTGATACACAGAAAATGTGTAAAAAATGTGAAAACTTGGCTAGAACAAGTAGACAGAATCTTTACTAAAATTTAAAAACTAGAAACTCTTATGACAATTGTTTTTCATAGTTTTAGCCACAACATAATCTTCAAGATGAATTTCTGTGGGACAAATTTAACAAAATTTGTACCTTCAATAACTTAGTTTAACTGTAGGAGTCATCTACCAAACTCAATTTTTAACAATGAATCATGCAATATGTTAACAAATGAAACCCAAAACTTATCTCTGATAGTAACTAAACATTTGTGTCAATAAAATCTGTATTTCAAATTAAAAAGATAATAAAATCGAGTTCTTAACAAAATGGCGATTTTTGTTTTCAAAGAATTAAAGAACAGTTTCTAGTTTTACACAATCACTTTAACGTAAATTAGAAGAAAACTATCAGAACGAAACTGTATGTTGAAAACAGCATCTAAACCTACCTCTATATGACTGCATTTTCAATCCAACAAAAAGAGCGAATTAACACTATAATAACAGCAACAACCAAACATACATCTTACAAATATAGAATTTATTCTGATATTTTTATTTGCAAAACATTAAAACCCCCTGTAATTTTACAAATGTACTCAACATCAGGGTGTGACTGATGGTACTGTTAGTAACCTTAAGTAGGTTTAACATGATGCGGGGGCGACCTAAATACACATGTTACTTTTATGTCGTTTAACTTCATATCTAAAACAAAACTTTCTAAAATAGCTCCTAATAATTAACAAATATAAATTAAACACCTGAAATATACATATATATGCATGTATATTATTATATGCTATTTACCTTCGATTTTCCAACAACATGAAACCCAACTACAAGGCTCCCCCTCCAGGCTGACCTCTATTTCTTTTTTATATAACTATGACTATATGTGTGTATGTGTGTATATATATATATAAATATAACTTTGAAACTTTTTATACTAATTTGTCAAATTAATAAATTTCACTTTTTCGTGTTATGGTTGTTTGCGAGAAAAATTTTTCTTGTTGTTGATGATAATGCTTTCACATTTTGATTTTATTAATTTAGGCTGCATTATTAAATTCTAGTTTTCATGTTAGATTCGTTAATAATATTGTAATATATATGCAAAAATGTTAAGAGACGTTTTCCTGTAAAGCAGTGGTAAAAATCTAAATTTACAACGTTAAAATCAGGGATTTAATTCATCGTGGTTGACAGAGTGCACGTAGCTAATTGTGTAGCTGTGTGGTAAAGTAAACAAACAATTTTAACATTTTGTTGTTGTTGTCATTACAGTAGCTGGTGTTAAGTATATATCTAAAAAGTCCTTCCCCAGTTGCACAGCAGTATGTCTGCGGGCTTACAACACTAGAAACCTGGTTTCGATACACTTACTGGACAAAGCACAAATAGCTCACTGTCTAGCTTTGTGATTAACTTCAAACAAGTAATATATTAAAAGTTTAATAACTTAATTTCATATTTGCTTGTTTAGAATTAAGCACAAAGCTACACAATGGGCTATCTGTGCTCTGTCCACCACAGGTATCGAAACCCGGTTTAAAGCGGTGTAAGTTCGCAAATATACCGCTGTTCCACTGGGGGGCAAATTTATATTATACGCCATTCAATACATGATAATTTATCAACTTCTACCGTTTTATGTCTAAAAGATGTATTTTTATTCCAAGATATTTAATGTCTAGTCTTCCGGTAAGACACTAAGTCTACAGATTTACAGCGCTAAAATCAAGAGTCCGATTCCCCTTAGTAGACACAACAGATAGCCAGATGTGGCTTTTGCTATGAGAAAACACATATTTTATGACTGTATAAATATGCATCAATATTTTATTATTTACGGATATGATTTGTATTTCTTTCACAATATAAGTAGTCATAACATTTCTTAATCTGTGCCATAGGTTAAGGGTTTGTATTACAGTTACCATTACTAAAGCTAATACTCACTGAAGTGATCTGCTGTAAGTTCAGGTCATACCTAGAAGGAGAGGTAGTTCAGAAGTCTGCACAAGTTATTATCAGCTGGAGGTTATTGTCATTTACAATATGGTTCATAAGAATGTACACTGGCTGGGACGATTTACAGCTGTGATATATCACATTATGACCTTCGGGATGATATAAAAATGTATTATAGCTATTCCTAAGTTTAAAATACTTACCAAATTAAAGATAGCCAAACAACAGCGTTGCATCATAAAGGTTTTGTTCAGTTCCTTATATTTACAAACAGGACTGATTGTCACTTTTATAAAGCAACAAATGAGCTCCACAGTTTAGCAAATTTAAGTTTTCTCATGTGTCAGTAATAGACTTCCTTTTCTCGGTATTTTTGTTCATTGTTGAATCTACTGAGGATGTTAAATAGTCCTTTAGTATTATGTTTCGGAATTTCGCACAAAGCTACTCGAGGGCTATCTGTGCTAGCCGTCCCTAATTTAGCAGTGTAAGACTAGAGGGAAGGCAGCTAGTCATCACCACCAACCGCCAACTCTTCGGCTACTATTTTACCAACAAATAGTGGGATTGACTGTCACATTATAACGCCCCCACGGCTGGGAGGGCGAGCATGTTTGGCGCGACGCGAACCCGCGACCCTCGGATTACGAATCGCACGCCTTACGCGCTTGGCCATGCCAGGCCCCTTTAGTATTAGACAGGAGAGAATGTACTTGAAATACTTTATTCATGAATTACGTCTGTCTAGAAACTTTGAGAGACGTTTACATCTCCTAGCGATATAATCTCGAAACACAAATCAAAACTTCTGAGGCACATGCAGACTGCTAAAAATGCTTTTCAAGTATTGCATGTTTTTATATGCGAACTGCTTATCACCTAGTAGAGGAACCAATACAATATAAAAATATTTGGAATAATTTCATATTCATATACTACATTAAAATATTCAAACGTGAAATTACGACCTTATACTGAAATAGTAGTGTTATCACCATACTAAGTTCCACATGAGGGTAGGTATGCTGAATGATACAACTTGACAATTGATTCCTAATGAGTACAGTCTGTTCCCCTGTATATGGTTGGACAACATATGTTTTATGTTTAACAAAAATCTTGTTACGTGAAGTATAAAGATTGTTCTGTAAAACGGCTGATAGAGAGATTTATGTAGAGGAACAAGGTTCAAACACTACATAAAGCTTTCTATCCGCATTTTTTACATATATTTTTTCTCTACAACTAAGTTTTCTCGTCATCACGAAAGATTGTTATTCCTTAAAGAGTTTTTGAAATACTTAATTTATATGGGTTATTAAATAAACTATGTACTGAGGTCAAGGGACTTGTACTAACGTTACAGAAGCTAAGTTTTTTAGAATGACTGTATACTGAGGTTATTGATGGGGATTGTACTAACGTTACAGGAGCTAAGCAACTGGTTTCTTAGAGTGACTGTATACTAAGGTTATTGATGGAGATTGTACTAACGTTACAGCAGCTAAGCAACTGGTTTCTTAGAATGACTGTATACTGAGGTTATTGAAGGGAATTGTACTAACATTGCAGGAGCTAAGCAACTGGTTTCTTAGAATGACTGTATACTAAGGTTATTGATGGGGATTGTACTAACGTTACAGCAGCTAAGCAACTGGTTTCTTAGAATGACTGTATACTAAGGTTATTGATGGGGATTGTACTAACGTTACAGGAGCTAAGCAACTGATTTCTTAGAATGACTGTATACTGAGGTTATTGATGGGAATTGTACTAACGTTACAGCAGCTAAGCAACTGGTTTCTTAGAATGACTGTATACTAAGGTTATTGATGGGGATTGTACTAACGTTACAGGAGCTAAGCAACTGGTTTCTTAGAATGACTGTATACTGAGGTTATTGATGGGGATTATACTAACGTTACAGGAGCTAAGCAACTGGTTTCTTAGAATGACTGTATACTATGGTTATTGATGGGGATTGTACTTACGTTACAGGAGCTAAGCAACTGGTTTCTTAGAATGACTGTATACTATGGTTATTGATGGGGATTGTACTAACGTTAAAGCAGCTAAGCAACTGGTTTCTTAGAGTGACTGTATACTGAGGTTATTGATGAGAATTGTACTAACGTTACAGAAGCTACGTTTTTTAGAATGACTGTATACTGAGGTTATTGATGGGGATTGTACTAACGTTACAGGAGCTAAGCAACTGGTTTCTTAGAATGACTGTATACTATGGTTATTGATGGGGATTGTACTAACGTTAAAGCAGCTAAGCAACTGGTTTCTTAGAGTAACTGTATACCGAGGTTATTGATGAGAATTGTACTAACGTTACAGCAGCTAAGCAACTGGTTTCTTAGAATGACTGTATACTAAGGTTATTGATGGGGATTGTACTAACGTTACAGAAGCTACGTTTTTTAGAATGACTGTATACTGAGGTTATTGATGGGGATTGTACTAACGTTACAGGAGCTAAGCAACTGGTTTCTTAGAGTGACTGTATACCGAGGTTATTGATGAGAATTGTACTAACGTTACAGCAGCTAAGCAACTGGTTTCTTAGAGTGACTGTATACTGAGGTTATTGATGAGAATTGTACTAACGTTACAGCAGTTAAGCTACTGGTTTCTTAGAATGACTGTATACTAAGGTTATTGATGGGAATTGTACTAACGTTACAGGAGCTAAGTTTTTTAGAATGACTGTATACTGAGGTTATTGATGGGAATTGTACAAAAATTATAGGAGCTAAGCAACTGGTTCATTAGAAGGACGATGTATTAAGGGTATTAAAGGGACTCTGTACCAGGGATAATATTGGGATAAAGCAACAAAACACTTGAATGGACCAAGGCTATAAGAAAGAACATAATTATATGAATACTTGATGTTGATTATTTTCCTGAAATGGCTCGTTTTCATAATATCCGAACTGTACAGACTGTTGCATAAAAAACACTTCCAACAATTCATATTAATTATGTGCATTTTATTGGAATTACAAAAACAAGTCAATTTGAAGATAATAATACAAACAATACAAATAGAAGTTTTAGTTAACAGATATGAAGTACCCGAAATATAACATTCTTGGAAAGCTAAAATCGAAAGAAATAAAAATGAAATATACATAATATATGAATATAACAATTAATATTATCTTTTCATCCTTAATTTGGTAATTAAACATGTGATTAAATCAATTTTGTTTAAGTAGTCCACGAATGACACATGCAGAGAATAGTTGAACTGCACATAAAATTTGAAACCTTTATTGGTCTCAGTCATTAAATCTATACACTCTACCTGCACATGTATTTACATTATTTCAATTCTTGTAGGTTTTGAATGTCAAGTGAACAGTTGAGAGTAAATGTTATTTTCAAATAGATGTAATTCTCCAGAAAATGGTATTTCTGTTACAAGTTTGTCTTAGTAAAATATAGTTTTTATTTGTAAGTAATGTTAAAGTAATAAGTGATAGCTACAACATCGTGGAAGTTGTTGATAAATTACAACTAAACAGAAATTTCTTCAGAAACTATTTTCTCTTATACAACGTGAAAATATTCGTAGTTGTTTAAGAAGACAACAATTGTTTTATAAATACCTGGAAAGTACTTGAATCTGTAGAACCCACGAGTAGTTAGTTAAACAGTAAACAGAGATATATTTATTCTGTTGAACAAGCAGTAGAATATGGTAGCAGGGTAATCCATACTTCAAGATAAAACAATCTAAATTTCTAATGTAAAATATCATGTTGTTTACTTCTTATATATAAAACTATATGTTGTTTAAAATCCATCTTCATCACAACAACAAATGAGAGATTCATACAGAAACACATCCATCTCTAGATACAAGGTCTTATTTTGAGACAAAATCCTATAAACGTGTAGGCGGGTGGGGAAGAAACGAACGTGTCCCGAAATTCCATCTACATAGGTATAAAACGAACTATATTGAATGTAAAAACAACACCACAATCCACTCATTTTAGTGATAAACCGTTACCAAGTGTACATACCCCTAGATCTTAGGGGCTACTCATGTCCTCTTTCCCCGTTACTGATGTCTGCTTACTCAAACGTTAATAAATAAATAACTACACAATAAAATGTCTCTTAATTAAACCTTTGTAACAACACATGAAAAGTCAACTCAAGTAATTAGGAATACATTATTAATATTTCACTAACCGATATTTATTTTAACAAACACACATGTTTTCCCCATTCTACTTCAAGTGGTTGAGTTGTAGGTTTGGGGTTTGATATTCCTGGTAAGCACGAGTTGTTACTCAGTGTCTAGCAAAAAAAAACAAAAAAAAACAGCACTTTTCAGGATTTTTCCTAAAGTTGCTTTCCACAATTTGCTGTGTCCTCCAGATGGAGCCTCTTATACGATTCTTTCTCCAGGAAGATGCTGCTCGTCTGATTGGTTACCTCCTGTATAAACAAAGACCGATGAAATATTGATATAACTAAATACAGAACGTGACAGTAGTTGAGCTAACTCAGTTCTTATTTTATAATTAAAAAAAAAGGGAGACAACTAAGAATGACAGGAAATATTGTTGTTTCATTAGTTGTTTACAAACTGTAAGTTCTTTGTTTCATTAGTTGTTCACAAACTGTAAGTTCTTTGTTTCATTAGTTGTTCACAAACTGTTAGTTCTTTGTTTCATTAGTTGTTTACAAACTGTTAGTTCTTTGTTTCATTAGTTGTTTACAAACTGTTAGTTCTTTGTTTCATTAGTTGTTTACAAACTGTTAGTTCTTTGTTTCATTTGTTTACAAACTGTAAGTTCTTTGTTTCATTAGTTGTTTACAAACTGTTAATTCTTTGTTTCATTAGTTGTTTACAAACTGTAAGTTCTTTGTTTCATTAGTTGTTTACAAACTGTAAGTTCTTTGTTTCATTAGTTGTTTACAAACTGTTAGTTCTTTGTTTCATTAGTTGTTTACAAACTGTTAGTTCTTTGTTTCATTAGTTGTTTACAAACTGTTAGTTCTTTGTTTCATTAGTTGTTTACAAACTGTTAATTCTTTGTTTCATTAGTTGTTTACAAACTGTTAGTTCTTTGTTTCATTAGTTATTTACAAACTGTAAGTTCTATGTTTCATTAGTTGTTTACAAACTGTTAGTTCTTTGTTTCATTATTTGTTTACAAACTGTTAGTTCTTTGTTTCATTAGTTGTTTACAAACTGTAAGTTCTTTGTTTCATTATTTGTTTACAAACTGTAAGTTCTTTGTTTCATTAGTTGTTTACAAACTGTTGGTTCTTTGTTTCATTAGAAACATATTTTGAGATTTAACTAATCAATAATCAAATTTAATTAAATGCTGCTATCAATAAAACAGTTCTGGGATTCTAACTATAATCTACCTTGGTGATCTATGAGTCATTTTGATTGAATTAAAGCCATGTAGATCATAGATGGCAGCACGCTACCGTCCATCATTCACCACTGGTGTGTGTGTGTGTTTTCTTATAGCAAAGCCACATCGGGCTATCTGCTGAGCCCGCCGAAGGGAATCGAACCCCTGATTTTGGCGTTGTAAATCCGTAGACTTACCGTTGTACTAGCGGTGGGCCCATTCATCACTGACCATCATCATTCACGCTGTTGGCTCGATTATTATTTTAGTCTTGTAAAAGGTTTTTTTTTGTTTGTTTGATTTTGAATTTCGCACAAAGCTACTCGAGGGCTATCTACGCTAGCCGTCCCTAATTTAGCAGTGTAAGACGAGAGGGAAGGCAGCTAGTCATCACCACCCACCGCCAACTGTTGGGCTATTCTTTTACCAACGAACAGTGGGATTGATCGTCACATTATAACGTCTCCACGGCTGAAAGGGCGAGAATGTTTGGCGCGAAGGGGATGCGAACCCGCGACCCTCATATTACGAGTCGCACGCCATAACACGCTTGGCCATGTTGTAAAAGGACCATGCTAACAAAGAGAAAGTTAACTGCGTTATCTGTCCGTAATGTAGCAGCGCTACATTAGAAGAAAGGCAGCTAGTCAATATTACCCAACGCCTACTATTAGGCTACTCTTTTATCAGTGAATAGTGGAATTAATCGTAATATTATTATACCCTCACGACTGAATGGGCGAGTATGTTCAGTAATGTGGACTCGGACATCATGAGGCCAACTTGGGGATTCATTATTACTCTTGTGACGCACCAGCAAGCAACGTTTTTATTTTATCAAGCTTCCTTTTAGGTACGAATACATTTCCTGACAAAGTTTTAAAAATATTTAAATTCAGATTGAAGAAGTAATTGTTCCAAGAAAACTAGACAGAAATCAACATATAATATAAAATAAAAAAAACAAATAATTGTTTTTAATTATTTGCACCTCACACAAGTCAAGTCCTATTGTTTGTTTCTGGTTCTAACTGTTCTCTTAGTCTTTAAAATATTGTTCAACCATTTTCTTTTATCTCTTCTGTAAGAGACGTACGTTCCCTTCTAGTAATCTCCTTTTAAAATAATAATATATTTCGATTAACCCAAAATTGTAGCACTCTCGAACACAGATCACTCCTGTGGTAGAATTATTGATCTCGGAACTCGTGAAAATGGTTTTAATCCACGTGACATCACTTAATTTTCCACGCACTTTCAGCATTACAACAGTGTCAGTCGATCCCGTAAAGTGAAGAATGTAAGGTGCTGCTAACTAGCTGTCTTTCTTGTAGTCAGTAATTCAAATTACGGACATCGGTAGAGAACCCAAAAAACTATGTCAGGAATACAAGACACAAAAAATGTACTTTGTGCAGTTTTGTGGAAAGTTGAAGCTAAATCCGTATGGACAGTAAGGTATGAACCCATTACACTTCTACAGTAAAGTCGAAAGTCATTTCAGTTAAAACAAAACTCTCTCAAGTTTCCCATCAATGACAAAACAATACCAGACTGAACAACCTACATGAATTTTACACTAAGACGAAAACATTAAAAATAGTATTTATTTAAAATGTTCTCATATTAGGATTAGAACTGGTAAAATATGTGAGAAACATACACTGAACTGTTCGTGATATGGAGCATGGTTTTTCAAACTGTGCTCCGCCATAGTTATCTGGGGCTCCGAGGAGAAATTTTAGAATGTTAATATTTTTTCTTAAAGCTATAGAATTGAATCAAAATACGCTGTACAAAAAAAGTAAAAAGTATTGAATAACAATAGTTTGCATCCAGCAAAGTTAAAACGACATCTGGAAACCAAACACTTCCAATTAAAAAAATCAAACTTCCGAGTATTTCAAACGAAAGTGTTTACAATTAAATAGAAGAAAAGCTATATTTCGCTAGTTTGTCCATCAGGACAACAAAGGTGCTATTATTACTTCATATCATGTTATTTACCGTATTGCAAAGTTAGGTGAAGCTCATACTAGTGCAGAATATTTGATAAAACCAAGCGCAAAAGATTTGGTAGAGTGCACGATTGATGAGAAATTTCTTAAAAAAACATTAACTCTGTGCCTCTTTCTGACAACTCGGTTTCTCGAAGAATCAGGGATATGTCAGCAAATTGCTTAACGGAGTTAATAAGGAAAAGAGAGTCCATCTTTTTCCCTTCAGATGGATGAGTCAACAGACGTCGCAAGTTATACGATGTTGCTTGTGTTTGTTCGCTGTATTCACAAAACTAGTTTTGAAGAAGACATGTTTATTTGTAAACCTTTGCCTACTCAAACAACAAAGAAACATTTAAACTGATCGATTTATTTATCAAAGAGCATGAGATCCAATATCAGCTTTGCTTTAATAGTTGTAGTGATTGGGTTGCAGCTGTAACTGGAAAATTATCCGGCGCAGTGTCACGCATCAAAAATAAAAACCCGGACATCGAGAGTATCCACTGCTGTCTTTATCGTCATGCACTTACAATGATACGAATGCCAGAAGACTTAAAAGAGGTATTGGGATATGTCATAAAAGTAGTTAATTTTATAAAATCAAGACCACTCAATGCGAGGATTTTCAGTTTATTCTGTGAGAATATGGAAATTTCCATAAAATTTGCTGCTTCATATTGAAGTCCGATGGCTTTATCGGAGAAAAGTACTTGCTCGGTTTTACGAACTGCATGAGGAGATAGTTTTCTTTTTATCTGAATGCCATTTTGAAATTGCATACAAATTAAGGGACAAATGCTGGATATAGAAAGTGGCTTACTTTTCGGACGTATTTACCTATCTAAATGAAGTGAATGCTATAATGCAGGTTACCAGGGTAAATAAAGTTCAGAGTAAAATGAAAGCGTTTCAACGTAAGTTAAAACTTTGGGGTGAATGTATACTTATGGAAGAACTTGATTATTTCTAAAACCTCAGTGGTTTTTCACTTATGTTCAGAGTAAAATGAAAGCGTTTCAACGTAAGTTAAAACTTTGGGGTGAATGTATACTTATGGAAGAACTTGATTATTTCTAAAACCTCAGTGGTTTTTCACTTATGAGTAAAATTTCCTTAAATGAAGATACAACAGTTTCAGTCTTGCAGCACGTATCTGATTTGTGTACAACTACTGTGGAGTACTTTCCTCCTCATTTAGAAAAATTACTGTGGATTCAAAATCCTTTTGTCGACTCTGCCTTTGAAAGAGAAAGAACAGCTTATAGATATTTCAACTGATAACAAAAGTTCAGCAGGAAGAAATTACACAATTTTGGATTCAAATCGCCATGGAATACTTTGAAATAAGTAACAGGGCTTTGAAAATTGTGATGCGTTTTCCAACAACATATCTTTGTGAGCAAACATTTTCACTGTATACAGCTACATAGACCAAATTCAGAAACAAGCTTAAACCTGAAGGTGATTTGTACTTAGAGGTAACAACCATAACCAAAAGCAAGCCCATTCAAAGCAGTAATAAATAAATCAGTACACTATACTTTTACTGATATCAATTTTGTGAGAAGAAATTTTTTAACAAGCAGAAGAAAATATGTTTCTTTAAATATTGATACTTTTAATAAATTTATATTTTAAAAGTTTGAAGTAAACTTTATCTGATGCTAGTGACCGATTGTTTTTATTGAAGTAAACTTTATCTGGTGTTAGTGACCAATTATTTCTATTGAAGTAAACTTTATCTGGTGTTAGTGACCGATTGTTTCTATTGAAGTAAACTTTATCTGGTGCAAGTGACCGATTGTTTCTATTGAAGTAAACTTTATCTGGTGCAAGTGACCGATTGTTTCTATTGAAGTAAACTTTATCTGATGTTAGTGAACGATTGTTTCTATTGAAGTAAACTTTATCTGGTGCAAGTGACCGATTGTTTCTATTGAAGTAAACTTTATCTGGTGCAAGTGACCGATTGTTTCTATTGAAGTAAACTTTATCTGATGCTAGTGACCAATTGTTTCTGTTGGAGTAAACTTTATCTGGTGCTAGTGACCGATTGTTACTATTGAAGTAAACTTTATCTGATGCTAGTGAACAATTGTTTCTATTGAAGTAAACTTTATCTGGTGCAAGTGACCGATTGTTTCTATTGAAGTAAACTTTATCTGGTGCAAGTGACCAATTGTTTCTATTGAAGTAAACTTTATCTGGTGCAAGTGACCGATTGTTTCTATTGAAGTAAACTTTATCTGGTGCAAGTGACCGATTGTTTCTATTGAAGTAAACTTTATCTGATGCTAGTGACCGATTGTTTCTATTGAAGTAAACTTTATCTGGTGCAAGTGACCGATTGTTTCTATTGAAGTAAACTTTATCTGGTGCAAGTGACCGATTGTTTCTATTGAAGTAAACTTTATCTGATGCTAGTGACCGATTGTTTCTATTGAAGTAAACTTTATCTGATGCTAGTGACCGATTGTTTCTATTGAAGTAAACTTTATCTGATGCTAGTGACCGATTGTTTCTATTGAAGTAAACTTTATCTGGTGTTAGTTATCGATTGTTTCTATTGAAGTAAACTTTATCTGGTGTTAGTGACCGATTGTTTCTATTGAAGTAAACTTTATCTGATGCTAGTGACCAATTGTTTCTATTAAAGTAAACTTTATCTGATGCTAGTGACCAATTGTTTCTATTGAAGAAATCTTTATCTGATGTTAGTGACCAATTGTTTCTATTAAAGTAAACTTTATCTGATGTTAGTGACCGATTGTTTCTATTAAAGTAGACTTTATCTGATGCAAGTGATCGATTGTTTCTATTGAAATAAACTTTATCTGATGTTAGTGACCAATTGTTTCTATTGAAGTAAACTTTATCTGATGTCAGTGACCAATTGTTTCTATTAAAGTAAACTTTATCTGATGCTAGTGACCAATTGTTTCTATTGAAGTAAACTTTATCTGGTGTTAGTGACTGATTGTTTCTATTGAAGTAAACTTTATCTGATGCTAGTGACCAATTGTTTTTATTGAAGTAACCTTTATCTGGTGTTAGTGACTGATGGTTTCTATTGAAGTAAACTTTATCTGATGCTAGTGATCAATTGTTTCTATTAAAGTAAAATTTATCTGATGCTAGTGACCGATTGTTTCTATTGAAGTAAACTTTATCTGGTGTTAGTAACCAATTGCTTCTATTGAAGTAAACTTTATCTGATACTAGTGCCCAATTGTTTTTATTGAGGTAAACTTTATCTGATGCTAGTGACCGATTGTTTCTATTGAAGTAAACTTTATCTGGTGTTAGTAACCAATTGCTTCTATTGAAGTAAACTTTATCTGATGTTAGTGCCCAATTGTTTTTATTGAGGTAAACTTTATCTGATGTTAGTGACCAATTGTTTTTCTTGAAGTAAACTTTATCTGATGCTAGTGACCAATTGTTTCAATTGAAGTAAACTTTATCTGATGCTAGTGAATAATTGTTTCTATTGAAGTAAACTTTATCTGATGCTAGTGACCAATTGTTTCCATTGAAGTAAACTTTATCTGGTGTTAGTGACCAATTGTTTCTATTAAAGTAAACTTTATCTGATGCTAGTGACCAATTGTTTCTATTGAAGTAAACTTTATCTGGTGTTAGTGATTGATTGTTTCTATTGAAGTAATCTTTATCTGATGCTAGTGACCAATTGTTTCTATTTTTAGTGTAAATATTTTTCTTTCTAATGTGAAGCTCCGCAGGTCTAAAATGTTTGTAAGCCCCTGATTTAAAGGTCTATGTAACAGAAAACATTAACAATGTCATATCCAGCACACGAAACGTATGTGGATATTGCCATATAGAAATGGTCGGAGTACGTGTGGTTTGCTGTGACCCTTATGTTGTATCTACAAGTGCATGATCTTCCGAGGTCTTTAAAACTTAAAACCAGCTAAAGATAAAATGAAAGAGTGTAAAAAGCCAGTAGTTAATACTTAAAAACGACCTCGTATTTCGAACACAACTTTTGATGAAACGTTGTAAATGTACATTTCTGACTTGATAAAACTAGTAAGGAGTGTCAGATTGAGTGGAAAATTCTTTACTACGTTTTTGACCTTACTTTCAGATATACAGACGCAAAATTTTAAAAACAAAATAATAAAAATAAGAAGTTACCTTACTTAAACTGTAGAGCAACAGTGCCACATTAATTAGGATCTTTTCATTTGGAAACACTAAGCCTAAATTTCCTACATGTACACTGTTCAACTCTTTCACCAGACTACGAGAAGGTCAACTTATATATCTAAACTACTCACCTCTTCAAGTTGGTCACAAGAAGGTCAACTTATATATGTACACTAGTCACATCTTCAGCTAGGTCACTAGAAGGTCAACTTATATATCTAAACTACTCACCTCTTCAAGTTGGTCACGAGAAGGTCAACTTATATATGTACACTAGTCACATCTTCAGCTAGGTCACTAGATGGTCAACTTATATATGTACAGTATTCACATCTTCAGCTAGGTCACTATAAGGTCAACTTATATATGTACACTAGTCACATCTTCAGCTAGGTCACTATAAGGTCAACTTATATATGTACACTAGTCACATCTTCAGCTAGGTCACTAGAAGGTCAACTTATATATGTACACTAGTCACATCTTCAGCTAGGCCACTAGAAGGTCAACTTATGTATGTACACTAGTCACATCTTCAGCTAGGTCACTAGAAGGTCCAATTATATATGTACACTATTCACATCTTCAGCTAGGCCATGAAAAGGTCAACTTATATATGTACACTAGTCACATCTTCAGCTAGGTCACTAGAAGGTCAACTTATATATGTACAATAGTCACACGTTAAGTTATATATGTACACTACTTACCTCTTTCACCAGACCACGTGTAGGTCAACCTAAAGGATCTCCAACACTTAACGACAGCGGCTTTCACCTAAATGTCGAAAACAATACTACGGTCAACGTTCGAGTTCCTTGTACGCAAAGACATAACAGTAAGAGAGATAAGCTAAGACAACTACCAAGTGTGGATTTAAACAGTTTTAAAACACAAGGTAAACCCTGATACTGATTAAAATAATTAACTAGTTTCAAGTGTTTTGATTTCTCCTGAATGATAGTTTTATTACACTCTAGGCTAAGATACTAAAGACATCGATATACATTAATAACTACTACACGTTACACTTTCTTATTGTGTGTACATATACATATCATTGTTATTCTAACTGTCTTGCATTATTCTATTAGTTCATGAATTTAAAATTAAATCTTTTAATTTGCCTCTAACTGGATATCACTGGAGGTAACGCGGAAAACAACTTAAAGCTTAAAGTCACTGCACTCCTACACTATTACACTCTAATAAGCCTTGTAAGTATATCCAAGTTGGTATACTCCATTATATCATGCGTTAAGTTTTCACTTAATCTCTATGTAGAAGCTTTCTGTGATTATTAGAGTTTATAACCTTGAGAAGATAATTAAAGAGTTGATCATAACTGAACTAGATAGGTACTTACAAGAAGCTGATCACAACTGAACTAGTTATGTACTTGCAGGTAGTTGATCATAACTGAACTAGTTAGGTACTTATAGTTATTTGATCACAACTGAACTGGTTATGTACTTATAGTTATTTGATCACAACTGAACTAGTTAGGTACTTACAGGTAGTTGATCACAACTGAAATAGATAGGTACTTATAGTTAGTTGATCACAACTGAACTAGTTATGTACTTACAGGTAGTTGTTCACAATTGAACTATTATGTACTTGCAGGTAGTTGTTCACAACTGAACTAGTTAGGTATTTACAGGTAGTTGATCACAACTGAAATAGATAGGTACTTACAGGTAGTTGTTCACAACTGAACTAGTTATGTACTTACAGGTAGTTAATCACAACTGAAATAGATAGGTACTTACAGGCAGTTGATCACAACTGAACTAATTAGGTACTTACAGGTAGTTGTTCACAACTGAACTAGTTATGTACTTACAGGTAGTTAATCACAACTGAAATAGATAGGTACTTACAGGCAGTTGATCACAACTGAACTAATTAGGTACTTACAGGTATTTGTTCACCTGTTTCGTGTACAGACACTCACCTCATGATTAATGAAACAGTATAATAGAGCAAGAACAAAGCCCTGGGAAGAAGACAGAAGATGGGTAGAATACGCCCATACGCCAAACTCCACAGCTGATTTATCGAGTGGGGCAGGGATAACCTGTAGAACAGAAGTGATGCCTAGCAAAGGCAGAAGAAACAGAGCAGCTCTCACTGCAACCCTGTAACAGGAAAGTGAAAGATATACATACATAATACTGTTTCACAAGGAACTCAAAGATTTCCATTTAAAATAACTCCAGTAAAAGCACAAACATTTCAAACTTGTGTTTATTTTGTATCAATGTTTAAGAGCCTTAAATTTACTTTTTTAGACTATCAATTAGACTATTCTCCCATCTGAACTTCATGAATGTTAGACTAACATTGTTCTATTGTCTACATGAAGAATTTAAGACGAACGTTTGTTTCATAGGGAACACAAAACTATTACACATTTTACACGTAAGACTGTTTTACGATGAACCTTAGGAATGTAAGACTTCAAATTATTTTACACGGAATCTCAAGGAATATGACTTAAGCTTGGTAGACATTAAACCTCAAAACAACTTACTTAATCTTTTGAATCTCGGTATTGTTTGTGTTGTGAACCTTCATAAAGATGATACAAACAACGTTGAGAAGGACAACCAGGTTCACCTGTGAAGAAGAAGGAAAAGGAAAGTAATGTGTCACAGGTAAAATCAAACTGAGTCACAGGTAAAATCAAACTGTGTCACAGGTAGTGATACTGAACCAAACTGTGTCACAGCTAGTGATACTAAACCAAACCGTGTCTTAGGTAGTGATACTAAACCAAACTGTGTATTAGGTAGTGATACTAAATCAAACTGTGTCACAGGTAGTGATACTAAAACAGTGTCACAAGTAGTGTAACTAAACCAAACTGTGTCACAGGTAGTGATACTAAACCAAACTGTGTCACAGGTAGTGATACTAAACCAAACTGTGTCACAGGTAGTGATACTAAACCAAACTGTGTCACAGGTAGTGATACTAAAAACCAAACTGTGTCACAGGTAGTGATACTGAACCAAACTGTGTATTAGGTAGTGATACTAAACCAAACTGTGTATTAGGTAGTGATACTAAATCAAACTGTGTCACAGGTAGTGATACTAAACCAAACTGTGTATTAGGTAGTGATACTAAACCAAACTGTGTCACAGGTAGTGATACTGAACCAAACTGTGTCACAGGTAGTGATACTGAACCAAACTGTGTCACAGGTAGTGATACTGAACCAAACTGTGTCACAGGTAGTGATACTAAACCAAACTGTGTCACAGGTAGTGATACTGAACCAAACTGTGTCAAAGGTAGTGATACTGAACCAAACTGTGTCACAGGTAGTGATACTGAACCAAACTGTGTCACAGGTAGTGATACTGAACCAAACTGTGTCACAGGTAGTGATACTGAACCAAACTGTGTCAAAGGTAGTGATACTAAACCAAACTGTGTATTAGGTAGTGATACTAAACCAAACTGTGTATTAGGTAGTGATACTGAATCAAACTGTGTCACAGCTAGTGATACTAAACCAAACTGTGTCACAGGTAGTGATACTGAACCAAACTGTGTCACAGGTAGTGATACTAAACCAAACTGTGTCACAGGTAGTGATACTGAACCAAACTGTGTCAAAGGTAGTGATACTGAACCAAACTGTGTCACAGGTAGTGATACTGAATCAAACTGTGTCACAGGTAGTGATACTGAACCAAACTGTGTCAAAGGTAGTGATACTAAACCAAACTGTGTCACAGGTAGTGATACTAAACAAAACCGTGTCAAAGGTAGTCATACTAAACAAAACCGTGTCACAGATAGTGATACTGAACCAAACTGTGTCACAGGTAGTGATACTAAAGCAAACCGTGTCACAGGTAGTGATACTAAAACAGTATCACAAGTAGTGTAACTAAACCAAACTGTGTCATAGGTAGTGATACTGAACCAAACTGTGTCACAGGTAGTGATACTAAACCAAACTGTGTCACAGGTAGTGATACTAAACCAAACTGTGTCACAGGTAGTGATACTAAACCAAACTGTGTCACAGGTAGTGATGCTAAACCAAACTGTGTCACAGGTAGTGATACTTAACCAAACTGTGTCACAGGTAGTGATACTGAACCAAACTGTGTCACAGGTAGTGATACAAAACCAAACTGTGTCACAGGTAGTGATACAAAACCAAACTGTGTCACAGGTAGTGATACTGAACCAAACTGTGTCACAGGTAGTTATACAAAACCAAACTGTGTCACAGGTAGTGATACTGAACCAAATTGTGTCACAGGTAGTGATACTAAAACAGTGCCACAAGTAGTGATACTAAAACAAATTGTGTCACAGATAGTGATACTGAACCAAACTGTGTCACAGGTAGTGATACTAAACCAAACTGTGTCACAGGTAATGATACTAAACCAAACTGTGTCACAGGTAATGATACTAAACCAAACTGTGTCACAGGTAGTGATACTAAACCAAACTGTGTCACAGGTCGTGATACTTAACGAAACTGTGTCACAAGTGGTCATACTAAACGAAACTGTGTCACAGGTAGTGATACTAAACCAAACTGTGTCACAGGTAGTGATGCTAAACCAAACTGTGTCACAGGTAGTGATACTAAACCAAACTGTGTCACAGGTAGTGATACTAAACCAAACTGTGTCACAGGTAGTGATACTGAACCAAACTGTGTCAAAGGTAGTGATACTGAACCAAACTGTGTCACAGGTAGTGATACTGAATCAAACTGTGTCACAGGTAGTGATACTGAACCAAACTGTGTCAAAGGTAGTGATACTAAACCAAACTGTGTCACAGGTAGTGATACTAAACAAAACCGTGTCGAAGGTAGTCATACTAAACAAAACCGTGTCACAGATAGTGATACTGAACCAAACTGTGTCACAGGTAGTGATACTAAAGCAAACCGTGTCACAGGTAGTGATACTAAAACAGTATCACAAGTAGTGTAACTAAACCAAACTGTGTCACAGGTAATGATACTAAACCAAACTGTGTCACAGGTAGTGATACTAAACCAAACTGTGTCACAGGTAATGATACTAAACCAAACTGTGTCACAGGTAGTGATACTAAACCAAACTGTGTCACAGGTAGTGATACTAAACCAAACTGTGTCACAGGTAGTGATACTGAACCAAACTGTGTCACAGGTCGTGATACTTAACGAAACTGTGTCACAAGTGGTCATACTAAACGAAACTGTGTCACAGTTCGTGATACTAAACCAAACTGTGTCAAAAGTCGTGGTACTAATGCAAACTGTGTCACAGGTAGTGATACTAAACGAAACTGTGTCAAAAGTCGTGATACTAATGCAAACTGTGTCAAAAGTCGTGATACTAATGCAAACTGTGTCACAAGTCGTAATACTAAACAAAACTGTGTCACAGGTAGTGATACTGAACCAAACTGTGTCACAGGTAGTGATACTGAACCAAACTGTGTCACAGGTCGTAATACTAAACGAAACTGTGTCACGGCTCTTGATGCTAAACCAAGCTGTGTCAAAAGTCGTGATACTAATGCAAACTGTGTCACAGGTCGTGATACTAAACGAAACTGTGTCACAGGTCGTAATAATAATGCAAACTGTGTCACAGGTCGTAATACTAAACGAAACTGTGTCACAGGTACTGAACCAAACTGTATCACAAGTCGTGATACTAAAACAAAGTGTGCCACTGATTTAATCACTGAATGTTAAATGAGAAACACTATATTGTATTCATCGTTGTAGTTATAATATCGGTAGGAACTTAATATTCGAATCATACACAGATGACTTTTTGTGTAAAACAATACAATGGGTAAATAAAACTTAAAAATGAAATAGTTCTGTAGTTGTGTTACTGCATAATGGTTTAAAGACATGAACTTAAGATGGTGAACCATGAAGTTGAAGTTACATTTGTAACTATGAGTGGTGTCAACCCCACTTTATGAGATACTCTCTTCCTTTTCTTGAATTGAAAGTAAAGTGGTAGATTTTGCTTCCTGTCTTCGGTACCAGAATCTACTTGTTACGCCACAACGTAATCTTATTTTTCTTTGTTTGTAATAAACTGATTTCTTACTCACTTCGGGTAAACGGAAGCAGAAAAAAACAAAACATAAAAACCAAACTTAAGAACAAAAGTGTTGACGTCAAATGTCTCGTGTAATATGGAGAACACTTTTCATCCATCATAAGATTTGTTGTTAGGTAACGTTAGGGTACCATTTCCTGCACGAGCCTTAATGCGTGAAAAACTAATCAAACTTAAGAAATTCCAATTTCCTATCAGCGAATACTAACTTCATCAGGGCATCCTTAACGTAGGAATCACAGTTCTTCGTGAGGGAGGTGTTACGTGATGAAATGGTGTCAGCCACCACCGCCACCTTCTGTATTTGTTCATATATTATAAATGTCAAACCTACTTCTTAGACACTGTCACTGTTACGAAGCCTGTTTCGTTCAAAATAATTCATTAACATAACTGTTAAATCAGAACTATAAACACCGAGTTAGTGGCCGTTTAAACAACAAGGTAGATAAAAAAAATCCACTGTGAATCAAACATTAGCACTTTACTGTAACTTGGACTGTCGCTATAATTACTGTTCCTATGATTATAAGGTAGTTTTACTGTTCCTATGATTATAAGGTCGTTTTACTGTTCATATGATTATAAGGTCGTTTTACTGTTCCTATCATTATAAGGTCGTTTTACTGTTCCTATCATTATAAGGTCGTTTTACTGTTACTATGATTATAAGGTCGTTTTACTGTTCCTATGATTATAAGGTCGTTTTACTGTTCCTATCATTATAAGGTCGTTTTACTGTTACTATGATTATAAGGTCGTTTTACTGTTCCTATGATTATAAGGTCGTTTTACTGTTCCTATCATTATTAGGTCGTTTTACTGTTCCTATCATTATAAGGTCGCTTTACTGTTCCTATCATTATAAGGTCGCTTTACTGTTCCTATCATTATAAGGTCGCTTTACTGTTCCTATCATTATAAAATCGTTTTACTGTTCCTATCATTATAAGGTCGTTTTACTGTTCCTATCATTATAAGGTCGTTTTACTGTTCCTATGATTATAAGGTCGTTTTACTGTTCCTATCATTATAAGGCCGCTTTACTGTTCCTATCATTATAAGGTCGTTTTACTATTCCTATCATTATAAGGTCGTTTTACTGTTCCTATCATTATAAGGTCGTTTTACTGTTCCTATCATTATAAGGTAGTTTTACTGTTCCTATGATTATAAGGTCGTTTTACTGTTCCTATGATTATAAGGTCGTTTTACTGTTCCTATCATTATAAGGCAGTTTTACTGTTCCTATCATTATAAGGTAGTTTTACTGTTCCTATGATTATAAGGTAGTTTTACTGTTCATATCATTATAAGGTCGTTTTACTGTTCCTATCATTATAAGGTAGTTTTACTGTTCCTATCATTATAAGGTAGTTTTACTGTTCCTATCATTATAAGGTAGTTTTACTGTTCCTATGATTATAAGGTCGCTTTACTGTTCCTATCATTATAAAATCGTTTTACTGTTCCTATCATTATAAGGTCGTTTTACTGTTCCTATGATTATAAGGTAGTTTTACTGTTCCTATGATTATAAGGTAGTTTTACTGTTCCTATCATTATAGGGTCGTTTTACTGTTCCTATCATTATAAGGTAGTTTTACTGTTCCTATCATTATAAGGTCGTTTTACTGTTCCAATCATTATAAGGTAGTTTTACTGTTCCTATCATTATAAGGTAGTTTTACTGTTCCTATCATTATAAGGTAGTTTTACTGTTCCTATTATTATAAGGTAGTTTTACTGTTCCTATGATTATAAGGTCGTTTTACTGTTCCTATCATTATAAGGTAGTTTTACTGTTCCTATCATTATAAGGTAGTTTTACTGTTCCTATCATTATAAGGTAGTTTTACTGTTCCTATCATTATAAGGTAGTTTTACTGTTCCTATGATTATAAGGTAGTTTTACTGTTCCTATGATTATAAGGTAGTTTTACTGTTCCTATCATTATAAGGTCGTTTTACTGTTCCTATGATTATAAGGCCGTTTTACTGTTCCTATCATTATAAGGTCGTTTTACTGTTCCTATGATTATAAGGTCGTTTTACTGTTCCTATCATTATAAGGCCGCTTTACTGTTCCTATCATTATAAGGTCGTTTTACTGTTCCTATGATTATAAGGTCGTTTTACTGTTCCTATGATTATAAGGTCGTTTTACTGTTCCTATCATTATAAGGTAGTTTTACTGTTCCTATGATTATAAGGTAGTTTTACTGTTCATATCATTATAAGGTCGTTTTACTGTTCCTATCATTATAAGGTAGTTTTACTGTTCCTATGATTATAAGGTCGTTTTACTGTTCCTATGATTATAAGGTAGTTTTACTGTTCCTATGATTATAAGGTAGTTTTACTGTTCCTATGATTATAAGGTCGCTTTACTGTTCCTATCATTATAAAATCGTTTTACTGTTCCTATCATCATAAGATAGTTTTACTGTTCCTATGATTATAAGGTCGTTTTACTGTTCCTATCATTATAAGGTCGTTTTACTGTTCCTATCATTATAAGGTCGTTTTACTGTTCCTATCATTATAAGGTAGTTTTACTGTTCCTATCATTATAAGGTAGTTTTACTGTTCCTATGATTATAAGGCCGTTTTACTGTTCCTATCATTATAAGGTCGTTTTACTGTTCCTATCATTATAAGGTCGTTTTACTGTTCCTATCATTATAAGGTAGTTTTACTGTTCTATCATTATAAGGTAGTTTTACTGTTCCTATGATTATAAGGCCGTTTTACTGTTCCTATCATTATAAGGTCGTTTTACTGTTCCTATCATTATAAGGTCGTTTTACTGTTCCTATGATTATAAGGTAGTTTTACTGTTCCTATCATTATAAGGTAGTTTTACTGTTCCTATGATTATAAGGTCGCTTTACTGTTCCTATCATTATAAAATCGTTTTACTGTTCCTATCATTATAAGGTCGTTTTACTGTTCCTATGATTATAAGGTAGTTTTACTGTTCCTATGATTATAAGGTCGTTTTACTGTTCCTATCATTATAGG